>NW_022589734.1:6638705-6792236 GCF_004348235.1 Phoca vitulina
GGGGGGTGGGGTGGGAGGGATGGGGTGACTGGGTGATGGACACTGGGGAGGGTATGTGTTCTGGTAAGCGCTGTGAATTGTGCAAGACTGTTGAATCTCAGATCTGTACCTCTGAAACAAATAATGCAATATATGTTAAGAAAGAAAAAAAAAGAAGAAGAAGAATGTAGCAGGAGGGGAAGAATGAAGGGGGGGAAATCGGAGGGGGAGAAGAACCATGAGAAGGACTCTGAAAAACAAACTGAGGGTTCTAGAGGGGAGGGGGTTGGGAGGATGGGTTAGCCTGGTGATGGGTATTGAGGAGGGCACGTTCTGCATGGAGCACTGGGTGTTATGCACAAACAATGAATCATGGAACACTATATCTAAAACTAATGATGTAATGTATGGGGATTAACATAACAATAAAAAATTAAAAAAAAATGTAATGTTGAGTAAGAAAAGCAAGCTGCATAAGAATACATGTATCAGGGAAATACAAATCAAAACCACAATGAGATACCACCTTATACCAGTCAGAATGGCAAAAATTAACAAGACAGGAAACAACAAGTGATGGCGAGGATGTGGAGAAAGGGGAAGCCTCTTACACTGTTGGTGGGAATGCGAGCTGGTACAACCACTCTGGAAAACAGTATGGAGGTTCCTCAAGATGTTAAAAATAGAGCTACCCTGTGACCCAGCAATTGCACTACTAGGTATTTACCCCAAAGATACAGATGTAGTGAATAGAAGGGGCACATGCACCCCAATGTTCATAACAGCAGTGTCCACAATAGCCAAACTGTGGAAGGAGCCAAGATGTCCTTCAATAGATGAGTGGATAAAGAAGATGTGGTTCATATATACAATGGAATATTACTCAGCCAACAGAAAAAATGAATACCCACCATTTGCATTGACATGGATGGAACTGGAGGGGATTATGCTGAGCGAAATAAGTCAAGCGGAGAAGGACAATTATCATATGGTTTTACTCATATGTGGAACATAAGCAATAGCTCGCAGGACTACAGGGGAAGGGAGGGAACACTGGGAAGAAATCAGAGACAAACTATGAGAGACTCTGGACTCCGGGAAAACAACTGAGGGTTACAGAGGGTAACCAGGTGATGGGTATTAAGGAGGGCACGTGTGGTGATGAGCACCGGGTGTTATACGAAACTAATGAATCATCGAACACTACATCAAAAACTAATGACATACTATATGCCGGCTAACCGAACATAATAAAAAAAAAAAGGATAAATGTATGGAGATGCATTTACAATAAATGTAAAACATGAAAAAAAACAATCCTGTGTAACAGGTAGGGATGCACACATATGTAGTAACAGTGTAAAGAAAAGCATGGTGATGGTAAGGTCTGACTTCATGGTCGTGTGCTCCTGTTTGTGAGCAGGTATGATATGTAGCCAAGGACTGGTATTCCGAGAGTTTCAAATGTACGGGTACCGTTTTATTTCCCTACTCAGATGGCAGATGCACAGAGGTTCATCAATTATCCTATAGACGTTGTGTACATCTTAAATATTTCACAGTTTTTTCAAATAAGTTTTGAATTGGCCATGAAATGAAAAGCAAAAAGAAGCAGTAAGGGGAAGTACTATCTGAATTAACTTTTGGTCTTAGAAGAAGAATCAGTAAGAATCGTGGTAGAAAGGAGAATGCCATCCTAGGATAGACAGGGCTGAGCATATACCTTAGACTTCAGGGGAAAAGAAAGAATATATAAAAATATGTAAGCATGATATATGAGTATATAAAAATATATTAAAAAGAAAGAACACATAAAAAATTACACTGACAGAGAATCAAATTTAAACTCTGAGTAGTCAAATCCCAGGGGAGTAAACACCGACCAGCCAGCCCACATGCAGTCCCTCCCAAGGCCACAGAAGTAGAGGGTCTGTCACCTGAAGACATCCCTACTGACCCCAGGGGAATCCGGGATGGGTGCAGATTTTACAAGGCTCTTTCCAGAAGAAGGAGGCAGGGGCATTGTCAAAAGAGGTAAATGAGAGGCAGCAGCTATAGGGGGAGAAGCCCAGAGGAAGCTGACCATTGGGGAAAGCTGGAGACCCAAGTGTCCCCGCAGAGCAGAGCGACACAGCGAAGCCCCAGGCACCGGCTCACGGATGCCAAGGGGTCCCCTTGCTTCCCGTGGGGCCCGGGGAGCAGCTCCAGCAGGACAGGGAGTAGAGACTTCAGGAGGCCTTCACAGTCCGACCGGAGGGGGCACCCGGCCAGGGATTCAGACATCAGGTCGGATGACTGAGTCAGAGCGCGCAGATCGCAGACCACGGTCATCTCCATAACCGGGGGCTGGGAGGCGGGCTAGGAAGCTGGTAGCTGCTAAGTGCCATTGTGTTTCAAAAAAGTGGGAGAGAAAGGATTTCAGAAAACTTGGAGCAATTTCCTGCAGAACCCAGCCTCCCTCCGCCTTTTCTTTTTGTTCTTTTAAATAGGCTTTATTTTTTAGAGCAGTTTTAGGTTCACAGCAAAGTTGAGAGGAAAGTACAGATTCCCTGTACGTGCCCCACCCCCACACATGCACAGACTTCCCCATCATCAACATCCCCCACCAGAGCGGGACCTTTGTTACAACTGATGAATCTACATTGGTGCATGAAAACCACCCAAAGTCCATAGTTTACCTTAGGTTAGGGTTCACTCTTGGAGTTGTACATTCTGTGGGTTTCCACAAATAGCCATCATTAAAGTATCAGAGTATTTCCAGCACCCTAAAATTCCTCTGTCCTCCGCCTGTTCATCCCGATCTTTTTCTGTGTTCATAGTCTTCCTTTTCCAGGATGTCATAGAGTTGGAATCATAAAGTATGTAGCCTTTTCAGATTGACTTCTTTCACTTAATGATATGCGTTTACGTTTCCTTCATGTCTTTTTGTGGCTTGATAGCTCATTTCTTTTTAGCACTGAATAATATTCCATTATCTGCATGGACCAGAGTTCATTTATCCACTGAGTTACTAAAGGACATCTTGGCTGCTTCCAAGTTTTGGCACTTAAGAAGAAAGCTGCTATAGACATTCGTGTGCAGATTTGTGTATGGACATAAGTTTTCAACTCCTTTGGGTATATTAAGGATTCCTTTTTTTTTCTCTTCTTTCTCTGCTCTCTTTTCCTTCTTCCTTCCTCCTACCCTCCCTCCTTTTATTAGCACCTCCTGGATCTAGAAAACCATAGGGACTGACCATGCCCCTCTGTGTTTCCTCTTGCTGCCTCGCATAGTCAGTTGAATTCCATACAGCACATCTTGACTTCCTAATTGCAGGTCAGGTGTTATTGCTCTTCATACCCCAGTGTCTAGCACAGTTCTAGTCATGAAATGTTGTTTCAGAATATGTTTGTTAAATGAACAGATGAATGAATGAATGAACAGCCCTTCAGGGGATAATGCCACCCATGCTCCATGAGGTTCATGATTAGGAGACTCATGAATGGGACTGAGACCAGCCTTCCTTCTCCTACAGAGCCCTGTGGAGGTGCTTGGCTGTAGGAGGCTGGAGGCTTTGACTTCTGGTAAAGTGCTTACTGCCAAGGAGTGCAAGCCACTGCATAGAACAGATCCAGTGGAGGAGGCCTCCCAGGCCATTGGAGCATATGGCCCAGGAGTGGAATTTCATCCCGAAAGGATGCTACAAACAGATCTCAGCTGAGGGCATGCTACTTCATAAAGACAGAAAGGGTGGCAGTGTGAGGACAAGATTGGAGGCAACACTGGAGACCTGAGACCACACAGGCAGTGGCCAGAACTCAGGCAAGTGAGTCCAAAGAAGGCTGGCACCGTGACCATGAAAGGTGGGAACGGACTGAAGAGATGCTTTAGGGGGCGGGGCTGTGGGGCTTGGTGGCTGAGCCAAGTGGAGAAAGAGTGAGAGGTATGACATGGGGCTGGCTTGGGCAGCATGCTGGGTTGAGGGGGGTGGTATTGAGGTCAGTTCTGGACATTTTAAGCTCTAGGGGTCTGTAGGATGTTTACATAGTGTGGTTAATTTTGTGTTCCAACTTGACTGGACCACAGGGTACCCAGATTTTGGGTCAAACATCATTCTGGGTGTGTCTCTGAGGGTGTTTCTGGATGAGATTAACGTGATATGGTAGACTGAGTAAATAGATTGTCCTTGCTCATGTGGGTGGGCTTCATCCAATCCAGTAAAGACCTGAACAGAACAAAAAGACTGAATAAGAGGGAACTTTGCCTGCCTGATTGACTGATTGAGCTGGGGCCTGGGTGTTCTCCTGCCCTCTAAGCAAAAAAATCACACCACTGGTTCTCCTGCCTCCAGCTTGTCACCTGCAGATCTTGGGACTTCTCCCCTGCAATTATTATGTGAACCAACTCACACACACACACGCGCGCACACAAGGTGGAGTGGTGGGCAGGCCAAGGGCACACCAGGCAGAGGGATGGGCATATGCAAAGGCCTAGAGGCCAGGGAGAAGCCTGGTGTGTTGGAGGAATTGGAGCCAGGGAAGATGGCCAAGATATGGTTGGAGGGGTGGGTAGAGGTGGGACCAACTGTGCAGGGTTGCATAGTACCTGCCATAGTACCTGCACTTAATGTCCTCC
Organism: Phoca vitulina; assembly: GCF_004348235.1. Lineage (NCBI taxonomy): Eukaryota > Metazoa > Chordata > Mammalia > Carnivora > Phocidae > Phoca > Phoca vitulina. Next base: position 6,643,299 of record NW_022589734.1, read on the forward strand.
CTTAAATGGTAACAGAAGTAATAAAAGGTGATGGTGATGATGGGATGTTTCCATGGATGACCACAGAAGCATACTTTTTCTGGTTTTCTATCTAGAAAGGGAATTATCCTGGATATAGTTTGTATTTTTTACATGTTAACATTACTATGTTTTCTTGGATATCCAGCATTCAAGGCTGACCTCTGCCCCAGTGGGTCCTCAGGAGCTTGGGTGTATTAACTGACTTTCATTTTCTATCTTCTGATGCTTTGACATCTTTAGGACTTGCCAACCCTGCAGGGACTGCCCCTCCCAGGGTTAGCTAATTCCTGGAGACAGCAATATCTGCCTCAGAGTTCATCTTTCAGATACAGACCAACAAATCCAGGAGCATCCCAACCACATCCTCTATGGGCTTTCACACTGCTGACCACTGTCCACCTAATCACCCCCGAGCCAGGTACCAGGCAAGCAGGGACAGCCCTTATGTCCCAGAGCCCACTGAATGATTTAAAATAGCCAATCCTAAGCCTGCCCACCTTGCTTTGCCTGTTCCAACCCAAGGAAACCACAGTAAAGATTCTGGCCCATGTTTTTCTCCCCCTAGTTCTGCTTTCTGACCAACCCTGGTTCTTCCCGTGTGGCCCTGCGTGGGGTGCAGTTCCTCCTGTATCACAGACTTGTTTCTTCACGACGGTCATCTTCATGCCTATGTGTCTAATCACACCCGATTAAAGCAAATCCTGGGTCCCCTTGAAACATGGGATAAAGACTCATTGTCCATCTGTTCAGCAGGAGACTACATCTGGCTCATCCCCCTGTCTCTTCTCAAACCCTCTTAGAGCTTAACGCAGGGCTGGATGTGTGGTAAGAGCTCAAGAATGTGGCTGAATAAGCTCTCCTGCCCTGTTCACCAAGCCTTCCTCTTGGATCCGTCCTTCTGGCGGTCTGTCTGTGTGTCCCTCTGTGACGTGGGATGCCAGCAGCAATGGCAGTAACAAACACACCAGGTTGCTGTCTCTCTCAGAGTCAGTGTCAGGGCTCTGCTTGCTAAGGGTGAGACAAGGAGGGTGACGGGTGAGCAGAGAACAAGGCTGAGACACAGGAAGGGGAAGGGAAGGGCCGTTTGAGGAGTGATCAGGTGGCTGCGGACACCCCGAGGAATGGGCAGGAAGGCTGCCTTTGGAAACTCTCCTGCTCAGATTTCCAAAGGCAACACATCTGGGTTCTAACCTTTCAACTGCTGCCGAGTGATGCCCTCTACCTGGGTGGGAGGGAGATGATTTGGAGCCAGATGGGCCCACTGGAGAGGTGCTCACCTGGGCTCTGCTCCTCCCCCCTTTCCTCTGCCTTATCTTATGCAGGTTAAATCAGATCAAGACAACCATGAAGGGTACTCTTGTTGGGGCAAACATACTACCGAAGGGCATGATGGGGTCAGAACCAGAAGTGCCCTCTCTTCTGCTTGGTGGTATGAATAACCAAGTGCAAATAGCCTCTTTTCCAACCAGCAAAGAGAGATCCTTGCTTTGTCTCCTCCTGGATGTTGCAGAGTCTAAAACATCTCTACTCCAGCCATGCACCCCCATAGCACTGGGGTTCAGGCATGAAAGCTGAAGAGGAGAGGAAGGAGGTGCTCCTGCTTCTACTGTCCATGAGTCTGAGCTCACCCACCCCCACCCCCCACCTAGAAACCCAGGTCTTCACCGGCCTGAGCTCCTGGGGTCCCCTACCTTTGCCATGCAGACCCAAGTTCCTCCTTCCGGTCATGTTCTCTGTCTTCAGACAGACAGACACAGAGACTGATTACTAGATGGGATAACAGAGATCGATGCATTCACTCACTCCAGCATTCATTCATTCATCCATTTGATGTATCCATTCATCAATCACTATAATAAAAAAGTCAAGGGAAAAGTGGCTTTGCCAACTTTTGCTACCTCAGGAAGTTTCCTTAATTTTCTGGCTTTTTCCACTCATGTGCTTAAGAAATAGATTAATATCCACAAGAAGATCTATATAAAGTACCTGGCATTTGGTAGATGCTCCATGAGTGGTTCTTATTAATACTGGCACTTATATGCCAGGCCCAGAAATACATAGATGGATTAACCCCACCCTTGTTCTCAGGAAACTGACATTCCATTAAGTCTTGTATTTCTCTCCAGCAGAAGTCATGGGAAAAGGTGTGTCACTCCAGTGATCCCAGAGCTGCCCAGCCAAAGGGCTGTCTGAGGACCTGCCAGACAAAGCACCCAAGTTCTGAAAGCACTCGGCCCAGGGTGCGTGAGGGCTGAACCCTGCCCCAGGGATGACTGCCTTCTGCCTCTCCCCGGCTCAGCCCAACCTGATCAGGCACCCATGCCTCCTGGGCAGTACCCTCAGCTCTTCCCACCCTGTGGAGACGTGGGCTTGCATGACAGGGGGAGGGGGAGAGCAGTGACCTTGGTCCCCGGTGCCTGCCGAGAGAGGACACTAATGCGTGCCCGGGGGATGCTTGAACCATGTCTGGAAGCGCACGGAACTGAGATAGACAAGGATGGAGGCAGCGCTGCTTGCCGTGCTCTAAATGAGCAAATGTTTGGGAACGAGGGTGTCAGAACCAAACTGCCTGTGCTGTTGTCCCAGCCCCTTTTTCAGCTCAAGTCACACATGTGCTAAGAGGCTTTTGGCTCCAGGCAGCTGGTAGACATCGCTGACAGATTTGGGATCTGATAAGAGACTGTTGATTTCATTCCTGTGTGCAATGTCGGAGATGAATTTTAACAGTTAAAACAGGGAAAGGGGAAAAAAAAAAAAAAGGGAAAGAGAAAAAGAAAAAGCCCAAGAACCTTGTCGGGATTGCAACACTGGCTGTTTCTTCTACCGGATTTCTTGAAACTGCCAACTCCCCAAGTTGGAGGAGCCTATTTATAAGGGCATTGTTGTCGCATGCCTCCTGGGGCAGCCAAGAGGTGTTCATAGGGCAGAAGCAGAGGGGGCTGTCTGTGGGGATGGCTGGTCGTCGGGGCCCCTGAGCGCCACGCCCTTCCGGGCCCCTCTTTCCTCCTGCAGATGCGGTCAGTGTCCTGGGCAGGCGGGGGGCTGTCGAGGCCAGCGTGGCTCCCTTCCGAGGGCAGCAGCCTCAGGCAACTCCTTAGGGCCTGCACTGCCACGGGATTCTAGAACAAGGGCTCGACTCCAGAACCAGGGGTTTAAAAATTATTATTAATAAAAACCCTTTGCAAAAAGAAACACCCACCAAAAAACAAAGTTCCCTTTCTCAGGGAACTCTAATGAGAAATTAATTTTTTTTTTAATTTAACATCAAAGGATTAGTTGTTTTGGAAGCCACTAAGACAGGCATCATGCAACCCCAAAGAGTGATTGCCTCTGTGGCGTGGGTGATGGGCACAGACGGCCTATATCACCAGTTGCTCTGTGTCTTGATTTCTCTGCAAGTTGCATTTGGTTAAATGCTGACCCCGTGTTCCCCCAGAGAGCCAGTGGCAGATCAGGCAGATAATGATCCCTTATATTTAGAAAGGTCAGTAAGATTTCAAAGGGTTTCACCCCACCTGATCCGTACAACCCTCTAGGATGGAAGGCACGGCAGACATCGGCACTGGCTTCGAGACGGGGAAATTGAGGTCTAGGGAAATAAAACCACAGGGTTGTAAATGGAAGGTCTCTTGACTCCAGACCTGAAGCTCTTTCCCACCACGTCCCAGTGGGAAACAGTCCAGGTTTCCTTCAAGAGTGAATGTCACTTCCACACACTGTGTGGCCCACATCCCAGTGCCCTGCTGGCGTCTCAAAGGACCTGGGTGACAGCTGGACTGGGAAGCATCTCAGAGCTTGTCCCCTGTGCCCTGTATGTGGAGCCCTAGACTGAAGCATGCCATGCAGGGAATTCATATGGGCGCATCATCCTCAGCCTCCGGGCGCCCACTCCCTTCTCGGACCCTGCCACTGGGCTGCCACGAGTGGCCCCAGCGCCTCAGTGTCCACGTGCCCAGCCTCTCTTCTGGAGGTGGGCACTGGGTCAGGTCTGGCTGGAATAGGGAGGACCTCCCAAGCCTTGTGCACACTGGCTGGAGACCGCTGGCCATCCCTCCTGCAAGCCCCTGCTACAGAGCTGCCCCTAGAAACAGGCATGCAGGAGCGGGAGAGGACGAAGGGCCCCGTCTCAACCCTGGGGTCCTCACCCTTCCCCTTGCCTACTCTCTCCTGTCAAATCCTGCTTGCAGGAAGAGGTATAACAAAGCTGTGATGGGCGCCTAACTACTCACATTTTGTACATGGACACTCCCAGAAACATCAGCCACATAAAACCTGGGAGGAGAGGGTGAATATCTGGGTGCAGAATTCTAGATAACACTGACATGGGGGTAGCTAATTTGGGGTATTCTCAATGTTTTTTTTTTTTTAAGATTCTATTTATTTATTTGACACAGAGAGAGCGAGCACAAGCAGGCAGAATGGCAGGCAGAGGGAGAGGGAGAAGCAGACTCCCCGCTGAGCAGGCAGCCTGATGTGGGGCTCCATCCCAGGACCCTGGGATCATGACCTGAGCTGAAGGTAGATGCTTAACCGACTGAGCCACCCAGGTGCCCATGATCTCTCTCTCTTTTTTAAAAGATTTTATTTATTTATTTTTGAGAGAGAGAGAGCGAGTGAGCCCACATGGGCTGGGGAAGAGGGAGAGGGAGAAGCAGACTCCCTGCTGAGCAGGGAGCCCAATGCGGGGCTTGATCCCAGGACCCTGGGATCATGACCTGAGCCGAAGGCAGACGTTTAACCGACTGAGCCACCCAGGCGCCCCAATGTTTTTTTTTTTAAAAGATTTATTTAGTTATCTGAGCGAGGGAGAGCGAGCGAGTGGGGGGAGGGACAGAGGGAGAGAATCTCCAGCCGATTCCATGCTGAGCGGGGAGCCAGATGCAGGGCTCGATCTCATGACCCTGAAATCATGACCTGAGCCAACATCAAGAGTCGGACGCTGAACCGACTGAGCCACCCAGGCACCCCTCTCATTGTCTTTGAAGCTCTGTTCTTCTCAGAAGTCCCTGCTGAGGGCTGGCCATGAGCCTGGTCTTGAGGATTCTCTGGGGGAAAGTGTACCTCAGCGCTTCCCTCAAAAGACACTGTTATTGCCACATGAACCAGTGACGGACATTTCACTTCTGTCAACACATACCTGACCCGAATCTTTAAAAATGCATCACTCTTATGTTTTACTAATGGAAAGTTCAATATAGTGAATCACGTGAGAAGACTCTTGCCCGTGTTAATTTATGCAACTTTTTAAAGAGACTTAACTTTTTTTTAGAGAAGTTTTAGGTTTACAGCAAAGTTGAGCGAAGAGGAGTGCAGAGATTTCCCATAGGCCCCCTACCTGCCCCCCCACACATGCACAGCCTCCCCCCTCACCAATATCCCCCCAGAGTGGGCCATTGTTACGATTGAGGAACCTGCATGGACACGTCACCATCACTCGAAGTCCGAAGTTGACATGAGGCTTCACTGCTGGTGTTGCGGGTTTGGGCAAATGTATAAGGACATGTCTCCATTATTATGGGATCACACAGTGTCATTTCACTGCCCTAAAACTCCTCTCTGCTATGCCTATTCATCCCTCGGTCCTCCAACCCCTGACAACCCCAGTTCTTTTTACCATCTCCACAGATAATGGACAGTGGTTTTGCTTTTTTCTAGAATGTCATAGAGTTAGAGACATGAAGTAGGTAGCCTGGGCAGATTGCTTCTTTTGTTTAGTGATATGCATTTAAGATTCCTCTGTGTGTCTTTCATGGCTTGATGGCTCATTTCTTTTTTTTTTTTTTTTTAAAGATTTTATTTATTTGACAGAGAGAGAGAGAGAAGAGCAGGGGGAGAGGGAGAAGCAGGCTCCCTGCAAAGCAGAGAGCCCGATGCGGGACTCGATCCCAGGACCCCAGGATCATGACCTGAGCCGAAGGCAGACGCTTAACTGACTGAGCCACCCAGCCACCCCGGCTCATTTCTTTTTAATGCAGGGTAATAGTCCATTGTCTGGATGGACCAGCGTTTATTTATCCATTCTCCTACTGAAGGCCATCCTGGTTGCTTCCAAGTTTTGGCATATACGAATAAAGCTGCTATAAACATCCACGCACAGGGTTTTGCTGGGACATGTTTTCAGCTCCTTTGGGTAAATACCAAGGAATGAGATTGGTGGAAGTCGTGCAGATGTTGTTTTGATCAGTGGCCCTCAATCCTGGCTGCCCATCATGATCACCTGGTCAGCATTTAAAAAAATCCCTATGCCCACCCCCATCCCCACCCAGGCCATTTAAATCAGACTTGGCGAGGGTGGGGCTTGAACATCAGAGCTCAACAAACCCATCAGGTCATCACGATGTGCAGCTGGAGCTGAGACTCCCTAATTCAGAGGCTACCACCAGACTCGGGTTTCTGTGATTTCTAGTCAGCCTCTCCACCTACACACATGTGGGCTTTGAGCACAAAAGGGAAATGATTAAGTCGCTAGCTATTGGTTATGTTTTGTGAAATAGTTCTACTTAGGGTCTCCATTTGACCAAAAATCAGTTTCATTTGTCTAGAAAATCTCTCATGGGAGATGAAAAGCTGCCCCCCTTTCACTTCCTTAGAATGACACCAGGCCCCAGAAAGTCTCACTTTATCAAATTCCAGCATCCCTGGGCACCTTGGGGTGCCAATCAATTCCAACTTCTCCCAAGGACAACCGACGATTCCTGGTGTGACAAAGACTTGCACTGTCTGGACAGGGGATGCGGGCCAACCCCATCTTCCTTGCAACCACCTTATACTTGGCCAGCTCCTTGTGGCTAACGGGGATGGAGGGGGGCATTTATCACTGTCTGCCTGGGGCCATGTGGGACCACGAGATGTCCGAGGTGGAGGGGTCCTCAGGGGTTCTCCAGGCCAGGAGTTTACCCCCCTCATATTTAAGCAGTGGGACTTCCTTCAACAAATACATATTGAACAGACAAACGCTGAGGGACACTCCTAGGATAGTGGGCTGGAAGTCCTGCCCACCCACACAGCACCCCCTTTTCTCCACAACCTGGAGAAACTTGGATTAAGTCAGTGTGGCTTGGATTATGTTTTATGGATTATGTGGCTTCCCAAAGGCCACACCTAGGGTCTATTTTCCATGGAGGAATGAGGGTGGAGATGGGTGGGTGGGAACCCAAGAGAAGAGGGGTGTTGCTGCTATAGAAATCCTCCATTTCAAAGACTTGGGGCCAGCCTTAGTTGCTGAGGAGATGGGGATTCTTTAACACCAGGTGCTCTGCTAGCTGCTATTCAGATGACATGCGATGTTCCTGAAGCTTTCTCCCCCTTCCCCACAGCCTACCCCTGCCCACCATTGTTTCTCTTTCCAATATTTCCAATATTCCAATTGCTCCCTGCCCTCCCCCGTCCCCCACTCCCTACCCAGCTCCCTGGGCTTGTTCTGAAGGACACATGTCTTCTCCTCAGAGGGCAGAGCTAACCGACAAATATGTCAGATTTCCTCAATGTTAGGGGAAAACATCTTCCTTGAAAGTCAGAATCTGAGCATCAGGCTCACCCAGGCTTCCCTCTGCCTTAGTGCAGCTTGAATTCACCACATTCAGACTGGAGTGAGAAGCAGGTGCATTTCTCCTAAGCCAACAGGTGTGGAGTTGGGGCTCCTCCCCCGGGTAGGAGCAGAAGACAGAGGGAAAGTCTTCCTACCCTTCTCTGTCTTTGTTCTTTCTCCCCTGCCTTCTCTCCCTTCTCTTGCTCTGATGCTCCTGGGAGCCTCCCTGCAGATGGAAAGTGGAAAACTCCAGGGGAATAAGGTGAAGCTGTCCGGGAAGGCTTTGGGACCAGCAGCTCAGAATAGATAGTCCACAAACGCAGCAGTGCAGAACACGATGGGGTCTGGAAGGTGAGGACTTGAACATTTATCACGGTAGCAATAATGAACGGAAAGAAGACTTCTGGTACACATTTCCTTTCTCCTTGCCCTTGAAGCTTCCCTGAAGCTGCAATTATGAAATGTTTGGCACTGCCCTGGAAAAATGTGATAGGGGAGCGCTGTGGATGGTGCCCAGAAGTCATCCGTGGAAAGAGCTGCTGGGACCCGGGGTCAGCAAGGCCTAGGCACCCACAGGAAGGGAAGGTCACAAAAGTAATGCGTCACACATCCCACCTAAGGGGAACCGCTTATGTGCTCAAGGGAAATGCTCATGTGCTTCTTACCACTCCCTGCAAAGAAGGAGACTGAAGATGGCTCCCAGGAGGGCAGGTGGGTTGATCCTGATGAAGGAAATGTGACTGTAGAGACCAGACTCCACAGGACTCTTAACGGTGTGTGGCTCAAGGTCACTGGGGCTCATTCATAGCAAAGGTGCCTCCCACCAAAGCTCCAGAACACACTGAACTCCTGTAATTCAACAATAATTGAATTGAATTCAACTCTATTGAAACACTGAAAAATGGGCAAAGGACTTGAAGAGACGTTTCTCCAATGGCCAACAAGTGCATGAAAAGAGGCTCAACATCCCTAATCAGGAGGGTAATGTGAATTAAACCACAGTGAGACCATTTCACACCCATTAGGATGGCGAGTATTAAAAAACAAAACAAAACAAAAAACCCCAAGCAGGAAATAACAAGTGTTGGCAAGGATGTGGAGAAATGGGAACTTTTGTGCACAGCTGGTGGGAGTGTAAAATGGTGCAGTGGTCATAAAAAACAGTATGCAGGTTCCTCAAAAAAAAATTAAGCATAAAATTACCATACGATCCAGCATTTGCACTTCTGGGTATATATCCCAAAAAAGTAAAAGCAGGGACTCAAACAGATATTTGTACACTCACGTGCATAGCAGCATTATGCACCACAGCCAAAAGGTGCAAGCAACACCAGTGTCCATTGATGGATGCGTGGACAAAGCAAAATGTGGTGTTCACGTACAGCGGGATATCACTCAGCCTTAGGGAGGAAAGAAATTCTGACGTGTGCTACAACACGGAGGGAACTTGGACACATTACGCCCAGTGAAGTAACAGCTAAGCCAACCACAAAAGGACAAATCCTATATAATCCCACTTAATGAGGTTCCTGGAGGAGCCCAATTCTTAGAGACAGACAGTAGAAGGGTGGTTGCCAGGGGCAGGGGGGTGGAAGGGGGTTAGTGTTAAATGGGGACAGAGTTTTGGTTTTGCAAAATGAAAAAGTTCTGGACACGGATGGTGGTGATGGTCACAGAACAATGTGAATATACTTAATGTCACAGAACCTACACTTTAAAATGATTAAGATGGTACTTTTTACGTTATGTGTATTTTACCACAATTAAAAAAAAAGAAAGAAAGAAAGATAAGCAAAGAAGGTGGTGAGCAGTGTAGGCAGGGGAGTTAAATTTGTGTCCGGGAGCAGATGAGGCTAGAAAGAGAACTGGCAGAAGAACGCTACCGTGGGCGGGTCCTGCAGAGGCTCCTCCCACCAGGAGCGGGCGCAGGTGTGGGGAGGTCCAGGCTCCTCGAGGCTGGTATGAGCCCACTTTGAACTGGCCCTGACAGAATCAGAGCAGGCCAGGATTCCAGCAAGTGTCCCCAGGGCCAGAAAGGTGAGGGTACACCCTAGGTCCCTGGTCTTATAAGTCAAAGGACATAGATTGGAATATTAGATAGTTCAGGGAGTCTGGGGCTTCTGGAGTGAGCACCGAGTCTCAGACCAGCTTTCCCTTCAGACTGAATAGAAGGCTGGAAGTTCTGTCGAAGAGAGTCCTGAACTCATGGAGGGAGCTTGGGGAATTTAGGGGCAGGGGAGAGTGTCTCTATGGGTGGCCCGCCGTCTACACTGGCATGGCTGAAGGTTGTGGGGCAGAGTGCTCTTGGGACTCAGCTGCACCCATCAAGCCAGCGTCTATTATGAGGCTGGAGTTTGGAGAAGGAGCTAAAAGCAGTAAGAGAAATGCAATCACAGTAGCTGACATTATCCCCTATTCGTGTCTAGCTGGCCTGACCCCCGCGGGCCCCGCCCCGTGGAGATCTCCACAGTGGAGCATCCAGGTGTTCCTGCCTGCTGGCTGGACCCTTCTGTGCTCAGTCCTGCCTGGCTCTCGGCTTCCAGTTCCCCTTTCATGCAGAAATCCCACCATTTCTGAGCCTCTTGGCCTTGTCTTCTGTCTTCCCTGAACTCTTTCCTGGGACTTCTTGGCACGACTTGATCTCCCTAGTATTGATCCCCTCTGGCTCTTCCTTGCCTTGGCCCCACCTCACCCGACTCTGGCCCCTGGGTCCGCCACGCACATCTGCCTAGACCCCGTGTCCTGCGAAGGGGACTCGGAGAGAAGCAGACTGTGGGACGATAAGCGTTCAGGACTGCCCACAGCAAGTGTCTTCCCAGGCATCGGCCCCCACTTTCCCTGCAGCCTGGGGAAGGCCTGGGAAGGGGGTGCCATGGTGACCCAGAGCGGGCTGGGTGCAGAGTCATCACAGAGGGCAAACACCCTCTTATTGGAGCCCGGAAGGCTGTACGGGATGGGGCTGGTGGCAAATGCCCGGCGGTGCTTATATTCTCGTGGGAGGCAAAAGGGCAACAAGCCGAGAGCCCAGGGGCAGTGTCCCCAGGTCACCCCCCAGGCCAGTGCTCACTCTCCACTAACACCTGGGCTTCCGAGCCTCCGGTCATCCTCCCCCAGTGTTGCTGCCTGAGCGGGAGCAGCTGCAGACCCCATTCCATCCCCAGCCCCGCCATCTGAGCACATCCACGGGCCCCAGCGGCTCCTTCACCTCCCTCTGACCCCCGCGAGGGAGCTGAAGCTCAGCCAGCGCACTGCAGAACTAAAGTTGAAAGCCCCGTGTCTTCCCAGGACTCCATCAAAGTGGGTACCAGGGGGCCGCAGGGCCCTGAGCCGGACAGGTGCCTCGGCGCGGAGGAAAAGGAAGACAAGGCGCAGCGAATAGATGTCAGGATCTGAAATGGGAGCCACAGTGAAGGCGCCCGTCCCGGCCTGGGAACCTAGAGAAGTTCACACCACGTAAACGGAGCCGGCGGAAGGAAGAGGGAGAAGCCAATCTTGCTTCTCTGACAGGACAGCCGGAGTTCGGCGAGGGGTGGGTTAGGCCGAGCGTTATCCGCCGTGATGAAACGCAGCAGCCGGTGGTAATGAAATATTTATGAATGGGGAGACGATGCTGCATTCTGCAGTGCAGCACAGGGGACAGCGAAGTTTCAAGAACACTGTAAGAGCAAAACCCTCCATTAATTATCGGAAGCAAGCTGTAACGCCAGTTCCTATGGCAACAGGGTCCCCAATGGATTCGGTCCTTTTTTTTTTTTTCTAAGCTGCTCCCATTTACTGTGGTACATTGCATTTGTTTTGCACCAGAGGTTTGTGCTTGTCCTTTGCAAATGAATTCATCCTGTCCTCTCAGTGGCTGGAGCGGAGACTGGCAGGCCAGGGCCCAGGGAAAGTTAAAGATTATGCAACTTTGTGCTAAGGATGGTAGTCGGTATTGTGAGTATCCTCACTTTGAGGGGGGAGGCAAGGAAGGCAGGGCCAAAAGCACTGAAGGTAAGGACTAAGTAGGGGTTATTAGCATGGGGGGGGTCTATGCAGGTTGCCCCCCCTCCCCTCCAACCCCTCAGCCACCATATTTGTGATCCAGGCTTGCACCAGAGATATGTCCTCGCAGCCCAGCTGGATTCTCCATCAATACCCACCTGCAGGCACAGTGGAATCTGCTACCTGCTCGTAAAGCTCAGACATGAGGGCTCCGGGGTAGGCATACACCAGAGACAGTGCTATGGTTCCCAGGGAAGCCAGAGCATCCAGCCCCTCTGAGAAAAAGCAGTGCAGCCCCCCTCCGCCCGTGGCCAATTCTCCCCATTTTCCACCGTTACCCACCACTTCCCTCCCCTGCGGAAATGCAAGTTTAATTTGGTGGCAGTTTGAAAGCAGTTCTTCCAGGGGAGACATATCGGGATGGACCGGCCCCGGATTGCTATTCACTGGAACGCTCTGGAGCATGGTCAGAGCGGGGGACAGCGGCTTCACGCATCCCGCACCAGCTGATGAGCGGCTCTGATACCTCAACGGAGAAAGGGCATGCCGCTCACTCAGGAGGAGGCAGGCTGCCTCCTAGGAGGGAGAGTGCAGGCATTTCCCACTCAAGGCTGCAGCTTTTGGCTTAGGAGGTGTCCCATCTCTTTGGTGGCCTCAAGAGAGTGGTGTGGGTCATGCTAATGGCCCGGGGCAGGGCGGGGGGTGGGGTGGGGGGTCTGCCTTGACACAGAGAGAGTGCAGGTCTCACATCACGAGGCTGTTCCAGGCCAAAAATAAATTTCTACTTCTCCAGAATTATTTTTCTGGTTTTACTCTGCTTTCCAAGTTGCCAAAGGGATGTACAAGCTTTTGCAAGTAAAACTGGGAGGATGCCAAAAGAAGGATTAAGCCGAAATTATGAACCTGTGTGATTCCATTTGTGGAGTTCTACCTGGAGTGAAACCAGCCCGGCTTCCCCGGGGAGGCGCACCTCACCTATGGGACGGGGTGAGCTCCAGAGCCATGGGGTCCTTGGACTTTTCTCCTGTGCCACCAGTCAGTCCCTCCTCATCCAGACCTCGTCCCTGGGACTGATGTCCACGTACCCACGCCACATTCGTACCTCCCGAGTGCAGTAGGGACAGAGCATGTGTTGAGCACCTACTGCGTGCCACGCACATGCCGTGCCCTGCAGGTGCCCTATCAACTCTGCATGAGCTGTCTACCTCATTTTAGCAGTGAACAAACAGAAGCTTCAAGGAGGAAAGTCACCTCCTAGGCTCCGAACCCACTCCCTCTGACCACAAAGCCTGTGCTTCCAAATGCCTCACTGGACAGCCTCTTGCCGAGAAGGGCAGAAATTGCAGCCCAGGGTCTGGCCCTGGCCAGGGCCCCAGCAGGCTCTCCATCGAGGTCCAAAAGCAGCGGCCCCCAGCCTGGAGGGGCCACACCAGAGGGGACCTGTCTGGTGTGCAGAGAGAAAACATCAGAAATTCTAGTTCAGGGTTCGTATGGCCCCTTGAAATGTCAATGTTTGTGTCTGCTTTGTGATGCTTCGGTTAGCTGAGTAGCACATAAATAGAATGTATAAATCAATAAACATTCATGTACTGGATGTGTGCCCCAAATTATGTTACCAGTATTGGAAGTGAGCAAGAAGATGGGGTCTGATGTTAGAGATGATGACAGGGGCCAGAAGGGACAGCTTGCCGTGGGCTTCAGCCTTCATCTGCAGTTATGCAGGAGTGTGATCGGGGAGCACAGCGTTTTGATCTGCCTGGCCACGCACAAACGTGGCAGCCCTTTTTGACCCATGTCTTCGCTCTGTCGGGAAGCCCGTGCCTCAGGAGCCTCCCCCTGACTGATCTGTGGGATTTGGGGTGCAGGCACGGGTATGTGGGATGAACACAGAACTCATCTCCATCTCATCCTCAGGTGGGAATCAGAGTTGTCCACGCATTCCTTGAAAAGCAGAAAGGGATCTTCTCCTTTCTTGTTAACAGGCTTCGGAGTCTAATTTAATGCTCTGGACCTCAGTTTCCTTGTCTGTGAAATAAGGTAATAAATAATCAGACCTTCTTTCCTGGGTAGTTATGAGAAGTCAAGGGAATTCCAATATCTCCCAAAACTCCCCTGCAGATCATGTGACAACAGGAGCCTGAAATAATCACAGCCCTTGGCATGCCGTAGGTGCGCGTGAATGCTGGTTTTCTTACACTCTCTGCCACTTGCTGGCTCTGTGTGACTTAACTTTGCAATGCCTTGCTTTCTTCATTTTGAAAATAAAAAAGCACACGTATCCTATTTCATGGCACACATAAAGAAGACTGTGAGGTATGGATGTGGGAGGGGCCGCAGACTTTACAATAAGAGGCACATTTGTTCCATTAAAGGAACAACCATCACCCGAGCATCCAGGGGAAAAGGCAGGAAGAGAATGGTGGATATCCAATGCTCCGGCTTCTTGTGGCTTGCTCTCTGCATACCCTTGTGCGGTGATTCTGGAAAACCTTAGCCTTCTGGAGTCTCAGTTTTCTCATCTGTACAATGGGGGTAATAATAATACGTACCTTATTTGATTTTTAGGATGACTAAATGGGACAGTTAGTATGAAATGCTCAGCACAGAGCTCCGTCTGCAGTCGGTGTGGAGCAAATGTGGGTCGTTGGTAGTAATAAACTCCCATCATTACGATGCTGACATTTTTAGGCGTCTATTAAGATTCTCGTTTAATTGTCACACTAGCGGGCTGTGAAGTTGACACTATTGTCCCCACTGCTCAGGTGAAGAAACTGAGGCTTGGAGAGGCTGAGATTTCCCCAGGGTCATACCGATCATGGCGATGGAGCCCCGTCTCTCTGCTTCCCCAGCCTATGCTCTCGCACTCTTACACCAACTACGTGGCCCCACGCTTCCTGGCCCTGGGCTGGCCGAGGCTGCTGCAGTGTCAGGCTCCTCCAGACAACACAGTGCCAACAGTAGGAGGCTGTGGAAAGCATACAGCTGGGTTCTCCAGATGGTGTGGCTCTCTGGCTGCCCTGGGGTGCCTGGGATCCCTTAGATCACAGAACTCAAATTACTCTTTCTTGCCGCTCCGCTGGTGAGGCCGGCGGGAGCGGACCAGACAGCAAAAGAGACCGAACCATCACTTATCCCAGACACATTATTTCACTACAAAAGTCAGTCCTCCAAACTGCCCCCCGCCCCCGCCCCGGCCAGAAGTCCACCCCAGGCCCTCACGGGAGGAAAACGACAGCCTTCTCAGGGCTTTCTTCAATGCGCTTTGATTTTCTGCTCTGAAGGAAAGACGGGACCTGGGCTGGCGTGACCCCAGCCAGACCAGAGCAGCTTCCAGCAGCTTCGCAGGCTCCCCGCCCAACTCCCCACCACTGCAGGGCTGCTCCTAAAGCAGATGCCTCCTTATGTGTGCGTGGCTGACTAGCCACACTCCTGGTCCTGTGGCCCAGCCTTCCCTTGTGGCCTTCTGAAGGCATGGCCAGCGGGAGCAGAGCCCCAAGACCCCTTCTCTTGCTGTGTCACACCCCAACCCTGGCATAGGCTGCATGGGCTCGAGGGATCACAGTATTCACGTCTCCAAGTTCACACGGGTATCAGGGCTAATGCAGGAGCTTGGCGGCACCCAAGCCCAAGAAGGGCAACTCAGAGCCGTCAAAGAACAGGGAGCATTAAAGCCCATTGCCTAGAGAAGAGAAGAAGAGGCCTTACTTCTATGTGGACTTGTTTGATTCAGCCCCTCTGTGCCTCGGCTTCTCTCCCCTCAGGTGGGAGTCAGGAAGGTGAGACAAAGAATGCGTGTAGAGCTCTCAGCTCCTGGTCTCTCTCCTTGCCCCCCAGATTTATTGGGATATAATTGACAAATAAAATTTGTAAAATTATATACATTCAAGGTATAGTTTGATGTTTTCATATACGTATATGTTGTGAAATGATTAACACCATCAAACTAATTAACATATCTGTCACCTCAAATAATTACCAATCCCTTTCTTTCTTTTTTTCTTGTGGTGAGAACACTTAAGATCCACCCTCATAGCAAATTTCAAGTATATAATACGGATTGTTAACTAGAGTCACCGTGTTGTATTTTAGGTCCCCAGAACTTCATCCTGTGTCACTGAAACTTGGTGTTTGGCTATGACCAACATCTTCCCATTTCCGTCTATCCACCAACCCTTGGCAACCACCATTCTAGTCTCTGCTTCTATGAGTGTGATGATTTTAGATTCCACATACCTAAAAGTATCCTGCAGTATTTATCTTTCTGTGTCTGCCTTATTTCACTTAGCACAGTATCCTCCAGGTTCATCTGTTTTTGCAAAAGGCACGATTTCCTTTTTTTTTTTTAAAGGTTGGATAATGTTCCATTGTATGTATAGACCACATGTTCTTTATCCATTCATCTCTCGAAAGGCACTTAGGTTGTTCCCATATGTTGGCTATTGTAAATAATGCTGCAATGAACAGGGGAGTGCAGAGATCTCCTTGAGATCTTGATTTGATTTCCCTTGGATATGACCCAGAAGTGGGGTTGAAGAATCACTCGGTAGTTCTATCGTGAATTTTTTGAGGACCCGCCATGCTGTTTTCCATACGCGCTGGAGGTTGCTGGTCTCTCTTACTCAGGGTGAAGAGGCTGCAGATGCCGGCAGCTGTGAACCATATGAAGGCTGTGGGGTCAGTCCCTGCCCCTTGCCAGGACTCGAAGCTCCCTCACTGGAGATGAATTTCCTTGAGTCCTGCAGGCTGGATGGATGGTACGGCCATCCTTCAGGCCCCAGAGCCAAGAGAACCTGGGCTCAAATCCTCAGAGCTGGGCTGTGTGACCTGAGGGGACAGGACTGAACTTGTCTGGGGCTCAGATCTTCTTCTGTTCACTGGTGCTGGTGGTGGACCACTCACACAGTGGATGAAAAGAGCAGAGGGAATTGAGCCTGTGATGTCTGCCACATATTAATCAGTCACCTCTTATTTTTAATAATTATAATTGGAATCTCTGTGAAAGAGCAGACAGCCCTTGGTAGCGTGTTTGGTGAGTCTCTGGTGGAGGGAGCTCACATTAGATGGCATCTGAGTGCGGGCCCCTGCAGTAATGCAACCAGGAGAGCCTGTAGCTGGAAGACAAGGAAGGGGTTGGGGGTCAGGGAACAGGGGGAGACTGGGGGGAAATGGGGGGTGGGCCAAGACTCCCTTTTTCTAGCCTCTAGCTCTGCCTCAGGCACGCCCCAGGGCCTTCAGCTGGGGATGAAGGGAGACAGCCAGGACTTCTCTCCCAACTGGAGTGAAAGACACACAATCAATTTCAAGGCACCCACTGTGTCTGTCAGGTTCTGACCCACCTGGATCGAAGCTTCCCCTGAGAAGGGCCTTGAAAGGCTCGCCTCTTCTGCACCTTCGTCTTGTGGAGGACCAAGGGAAGACCTGGAAATGCGAGTCTTTCCATCAGCCATGTCTCATTACCAAGGAGAGACCTCCGAAGGCAGCCTGCCCCCCCATCCTCCGGCCCCCATGTGCCTGCCGGTCCCCACGTCCGTGAAGCTGCTAACACGATGAGCCACCTGCTCTGTGCTCCTAAAAAGACACCCTGGCTGGTGGGAGACACCCCTCCAGTGTGATTTCCTCACAGTAATTTGCCCGTCGGGCATTTGCTGTCTAGAGGTTACTCATTAACCAGACGGAATCATTTATCTACTCAGGATAGAATTTTAGGACGGGATGCAGAAATGATCTGCAGGTGGTGAGTTGTTGGCAGCAGGGAAGGGGGGTTAAGGCGTGGAGGAAGCAGGGGGTGTGGGGGCCAGGGAGATTAAGGAGGGAGAATCACCTGAGGTTTGGGCTGTGCAGTATTTAATGGGAAAATGAGTATTTCCCAGGTAATTGCTTTTAAGTGACTATTGAAATTAATGCCTCATTCCAGCATCACATCTTTGTTAGAACATTTGCCTCTTAGAGGGAGCAAAAAAAGAGAGAGAGAGAGAGAGAGATAACCGTAAAAACCTGGAATGAGCACAGCCTATCTGCTGGAACGGCTGAGGACAGTGGGCTGGGGGCTGCAGGGCTCTCGGGTCGCCCTGGAGGCCTGAGCATCAGGGACTTGTGGTGGCCCACTGGTCAGGAGGGACTCCCCACCAGGCCCAGCTCTCCCAGCCATCCCCAAGCGCTGATAGAGAGGGGAGGGACAGGGCAGCTCAGGACACACAGATGGGCCTGTGCTGTCCTTCTGCTCAAGCCTGCCAGATCCCCGGGCTTCCCAGCCACAGCAGCAAGGCCTTGGGCCCGTCATAGCCCCTTTGTTTCCCCATCCATGGTGTCAGCTCACTGGGATGTCAGGGGCCCCCTGCGGGGTCATGATAACAGCGCCGACCTTTGAGCTCATTCTGGGTGTGAGGCATGGTCCCGTGAGGGGGACGGCTGTGGTTGGAGGCACTGGAGCTCGGGCGGATATTGGGGGGAGCATTCTGGGCCCGTTTGAAGGTAGTAACTGGATTCCTAAACTTATTATGGGAATTCCTCTGAGAGGAGACACATGCTTTGCTTCACCTGAGGCCTGAAAATATTTGAGTTTGCTTCCTAGAAACTGGAGTCAGACCCCTAAGTACCCCCAACATTGTCAACCAACCCTTCCTCAAGCAGCCTTGAGTCTTGTCCCAAGGAGAAAACCCTCTCACGGGTTGCTACCCACTTGCCTTCCTCCCCTCTGGGGCCAGGACATGGGAATGAGCACTCTGGACTGGTCTGAACGGGGATGGACGTCAAACGTCTGTGAACATGAACTCCATTCCCACCCAGAAGCTGCTCCTTCAGGAGTCCTCCTCTGCAGCAGCATCTACCCGACTGGGTGCTTAGAACTCTCTGTCCTACCCCTTGCAAACTGAGAGCTAGAATGTGGGGATGAAATCAGCACAGCCAACAAGGTTGGCAGCTGAGGGGAGTTGGCTATGGTTCTGGCCCCCGTTGTCAGATGTAACAAGGGAAGGTTACATTTATTGGGGTAATGCTGGGCTGAGCACTTCCTAGGCATCTCCTCACTCAATCCTTCAAACGAGCCATGAGGTTGACATTAGCATCCCCATAATACAGACAAGGACACTGAGGATTGGAGGACCGGCTGTGAAGACAGGGCAAAGCCGGGGCTCAGGTCTGTTCTGTCTGAATTTGGAGCACAAATGTAATAAGACGAGAACATTTTTAAGAATAGCACCATCCTCCTGGGAGACATGGTGGCTCTTGCTTGAAAAGACCCAGAGCTTCAGCTGTGGAAGCAGAGGCCCCGAGAGGCAAGGAGCCTGGCCCGGGCTTGGCACACAGGCGTAGGTTTGGAAAGTTATCCGAGGATGGGCCAACTGAGAATCACCAGCCGCCGCTGGCATCCTGATGCATCGGCCCAACTCCCCAGCCAGTTACGTGGCAAGCAGGCCCTTCAGAAAGTAGGGCACAGGCCTGGCAAATCTGGAGGGGGTGGAGAAGGAGAGGCGGAAAAGCTGGCCCAAGGCAGGGAACAGGAAGAGGGAGATGGGAAGAGAAGAAAGAATTGCAGAAGCTACCAGCTCGGGACCAGCCATGGAGCCAGTCCGGGCCCCACTCTGCCCATCTCTGACTACATCGGAAGGGACTACAAGAGGCCGCGCACCAAGCTGCGGCCTCAGACGTGCTACCCGTCCACCCTCCTGGAGCGGTGGTTCATTTTCCATTTCAGTGGCTGCATTGAGCAAAGCACAGGATTACCTGTCCCCAGCCAAGGTGTCGGTGTTGCCAGGGGAAAGAGGCACCCACTTTGGGACATTACTATCCACGTGTCCCCCTCACTGTTCCCTGCTGCTGCCCAAACAAAGCTGACCTGCTGCCCACTTTCTCCAAGCAACCTGGGCACTGGGGCGTGCTCTCCTTTAGAGCCGTCATCCCCGGTGGGTCTCTAGCATCCCCGAAGGAAACAGATCAACTCCGGACACTCCTGAAACTGCCACCTGAAACTGTGTAGGACTTAGAGGAGTCCCTTAAATAAAGAAAGAATAACAGCCTGGAATACTGCGGGGGGTGGGGTGGGGTGAGGGTCCATCGAATCAGGAAGCCTGGATTCTCTTCATACCTCTTCTACCCGCACAGCTGTGTGACCTTGGGCAAGTCACTTAAACTTCTCTGGGCTTGTTTCCTCATTGGTAAAATGAGCACCAGATGGCCTCTAAGGTCCTGGCCAAACTGTAACTCCATCACTCTTGCTGGGCTCATGCAGCAGCTTGTCTCCCAAGAGGGAGGGAGGCATAAAGTGCAGAAAATGGTCATTGGAGGTTGGCCAAAGATTGGAGTTTGGGGACCCTGGCACAGAGATCGTGGTGTCCATGCTCTTCACCATGGTGAGCTGGCTTAGACCCTGCCCTCGAGGCTGCCTTTGCTCATTTCCAGGACGACACCGGAGCACTGGGGAGTGGTCATTTTGCTGTCCCTGGGACTGGGCCGAGCAGGCTTGGGGAAAATTCCACTGGGGGCAGAAGAAAAAAGGCTGCTGGGCTGAGCTTAAGACCAGTGGCTCACTTCCTCAAGCTGAGCTGTAATCACCATGCTGGGTCGTACTGTGCCTTCCCCAGCATATCACAGAGGGGCTTATGTCTGCGGTGGTGAGCTAGAGTGATCAATATAGATGGAGACTTCCCCACAGCCGGCTGTGAGGTGAAGCATGCAGTCAGGCTGCCTGGGGGAAATTTGGGCGGCCGGCCATTGTTTATAAATGGGCAGCACTGACAGCATCGGCAGGGCCCCTGCACCCAGAGCAGACCCTCCCAGGTACAGATCAGGAACAGCTTCCATGCTCCGCCTGCCACAGAGAAGCTAGCAAAACTCTAGGGCTTCTCTCCTCTCCTGCAGAGAAAGAGTAGGCAGACTCAGGGTCGGGTGACACTGTCTTGGGTCCCACTGGGATCCGCAAAGAGCCCAAGCCTCTAGGAGGTGAGTCCTGATAGATTGTCTCCAGGCCCTGGGATGGTGACCAGCCAGCCCAGGTTGTTACTTGCAGAAAGAAGGTAGCCACTTTGGGAAACTAAAATTGCAGAGTGAGGCTTCTCTAGAAAACCCCAGGCAGTATGGTGTGGTCATGGAGCCAACTGGATCCTGGTGCCAGCCCATCACTTCTGAAAGATGTGGCCTTTTGGGTGATGCTTCTCAGTTTTCTCCTCTGCAAAATGGGTATAGGTTTGGGAGTGTGGGGGTGAAGTGAGGTGATGCCAGGCACATAATAAATGCTTGCTTCATAGAGAACAGGCATCCTGTCTCAGAGCTTGTTTCAGTGATGGAGTTCAAGAGGTAAGAAATCCTCTCCAGCTTGGCACTGTGTCCTCTGACGGGTCCTTGGGGAAACTGGGCATTGAAGAAGACATTGATGGGGTGGAGAGAAAGGAGAATGGAAGATGGTCTCTGTCCTCTGGGTCTCAATTGCAATGGAGGGACACAGAGTAATTAGAGAATACCAAAAACACACCATCCAATGCCGTGAAGGTAGAAGTCACTCCCTCAATCCTAACTCAATTCCCTATCCTTGCAGAATTAGTGAACTTGTGAAGATAAGGTGGGAGGGAAAATACTCAATCCAACTGAACATAGGGGGTGTGCTTTATTCTGGATAGCAAATATAATTCTAGAAAGTTCCATTGTGGCCTGAAAAATTTGTAAATTTCATCACACTTTAAAAACCTTTTTTTTAAATTGAAATTTAATACACATATACTGGAAAGCGCACATATCACCAATTGAACACATCTGTGTTACCAGGACCTGGATCAGGAAATAAAACAGTGTCAAAACTCTAGAGGTCCCTCCCCGTGCTCCCTTCCTGTCACTTACCCCCTTAGGATAAATATTATTCTGATTTCTAAGAACATAAGTTAATTTTTCCAGGTTTTACTTTATTTAAAAGGATTCAAATACATTTTTTTGTGTGTCTGTCTTCTTTTGCTTAACCTTGTGTTAATCAATTTCAACCACAGTGTTGCATGCATTGTGGATCCATTCTCAAAACTAGATATTGTGTTGTGTGAATATATCATAATTTATTTATATCCATTATACCATTGATTGGCATTTGTATAATTATCAGATATAGTCTACAACAAATGGTGCTGATAGGCACATTCTACTACCTGTGTGTTGGTGGATATATATATGCATTTCCATTGGGTATATACCTAAGAGTGGAATCTTTGAGTCAGAGTTTATGTGTATACAGTTTTATAAATATCATCAAACATGTTTCTATAGTGATTATACCAATTCCCTGTCTCACTGGTAGCATATAGGATTTCTAGTTGTTCCACATCCTTGTCAACACTTATTATTTTCTGTGTTTTCCATTTTAGCTATTATGGTGGGTGTCTATTGGTATTAGATCATGGTTTTAATTTTCATTTGCCTGATTAATGCAATTGAACAAAATTTTCTATGTTATCAGCCATTTAGCTAAATTCTTAAAGGAAATGCTTGTTCAAGCATTTTGTTAATTTTTTTTTTTAATTTGGTTAACTGTCTTATTCTTATTGATCTGTAGGAGTTCTGAGGACAAGTCCTTTGAAGATGGGAGAATCCTTTCACGGCATGAATAATGTTTGCATCTACATTTAGAAATCCAAATATTGGGCTTTCTTAGAAGTAAGTCACACAACGGGGTGCCTGACTGGCTTGGTTGGTAGAGCTTGTGACTCTTGATCTCCGGTTATAAGTTCAAGCCCTGTGTTGGGTATTGAGATTATTTAAAAATAAAATCTTAAAAAAAAAAAGTAAGTCACACAAGCACTTACAAATTTCAAGAGGAAGGTAAATCCAAGCATGAGGAAATTCAGCCTCAAACTTACCCAGCTACAAAGCACCTCTTAAAAAATAAGAAGACTGTTGCCTTTTCCTCATCCATTTCATGCTGGTTGGGCAGGTGGGGATGGGCAGGTTATTCCATACGGGGAGTCAAATAAGGAGGACAGTAGGTGAAGTGGCTGGACAATGAGGTGGACAATGAGGAAGGACACAAGTGGGGCATCATGGAGGATTTGTAGTCCTGCAATTGGACTTGCTATGTAATTGGGCACATCACCATGCTCAGCTAGGACTCGTGGACAGATGAAACTTCATAGGGCAGGGGCTTGTTGAGAAAGAGAAAATGAGTGGTGGAGGGCTTATGATTTAGATGGGCAGGTATCTGGACAATCAGCGTCAACTCACCTAAGAAAAATGCTTTTGCTTAATTTGGGGACAACCTGAAAAGCCAAAACATAGAACAAAAGTACTTCTGGCAGCATCTACCCCCCAGATTAGTGCGGATGTGGCACTGGGTGTGCTTTAAGACTCTGTTAGTGAATTCCTAGGGGTGATGCACAAGGACCCACCCTTGTCCTAAGTCCACATTTCAGAGAATGGCCCAGCCACCAACTGCGTGCCCCCAGCCAACCTGCCATATACAGCAGATTCTGCAGCCCTTTGATACTACCATAAAGGACTTTCCCATTTAATTTTCATTTTACACAGTGCTACATAGATATACTTGTCCTTTGTTAAATTAAAATGAGACCCAGGAAAAATTTTCCTGGCTTTCATTCATTCAGTAAACTTATACTGAGCACTTACTGTATGCCAAGTATCCTGCCAGAAGATAAAGAAATAGCACAAGGTTTCGCCCTCAAGAGCCTCACAGTGTTGTGGAGGAGATAAAAAATTAAACAATTAATGTCGGATAAGATAGTGGTTGTGAGACAGGGGTTTGCAAAGTGTTAGTGGGGCAGGGGGCTTAGCCAGTGGTTGAGGAGGGGGACAGGCCGGGGTGAGAAGTCTCGGGAAAGGCTTCCTGAAAGAGTTAATACTTTCAAGTCTATTTCTTCCTCACTTCTGCAAAGGAGATATGTTTGAGAAAATTTAGGAATTCACAAAACTCCACCATGCACCAGAGCAGAAGGAAAAGATTTCCAATTTTCTATCCTGTTTAAATACCTCATGTTGTTATACCTAGGGTCCTCATGACTTATTTTAATGAACCTGTTTTTCCTCATTTTGAACATGAACTCAATGAAAGTTAATTAAAATGATGTAAAATGTGACCTTATGTGAATTAATTAATGTTAGAAAAAATGAGCTTCTTTTCTTTTCCTTCCGATTTCTCACCTAAGGAAACCCAAAACGGTCACCATTTCTTTACAAAGCATTGCCAGGGCTTGTGGTTTTCAACATCTTTCTCCTGCTTGCAGCCATAAGAATGGGCAGCTGGGCAACTGGGTAGGAAACTCGAGGACTTGTTGTGCGGTAATTCAGTGGATGCTCCCTCTAATGGGCAGTGAGGCTAAGATTAGCAGAATCATGAGTAAGAGAAATGGGGAAGGATTTATAATCACTCAGGATGGGGGGTGTGGGTGGAAGCTAAGAACCTATCAAGAAAGCCAATTGAGCCACTAAGAGTTGTGGGAGTTAGCTGCTCTTTTCTGTGTTCTCCCTGGTAGAGCATATGGCAACATACCAGTTGAATCCGCTGGGATGCATTCGGTTGCAAGTAATAGAAACCCTAATTCATCATGATTTGAACAATTAAGCAGTTTATTATCTCACATAATAAGAAGTCCAAAGGAGTGACAGCTCTAGGTTTGGTTAATTCACCAGTTCACCAATGTCTTAAAGACCCAGGTTATTTCTGTCTTTCTACTCTGCCATCCTAAATGTTTTGGTTCATCCTCATAGACTGTTCTCCTAATGGACCCATGACGATTGTTTTGGTTTCAGGAACAATACACACACTCAAGCCCAAAGGCAGAAAAGCAAACATTTTTATCTTTGTTGTTGTTGTTGTTGTTGTTAAAAAGAGCCTTCCCAGAAACCTCACCAGCAGATTTTCTGCTTAGGTCCATTGGCCAAAATTGTATCCCATGCCCATGCCTAAACTAATCATCTGGCGGAGCAATCACTCCATCATATTTAGCTTAGGCCATGAACTCTCAACCCTGATTAGGGGAATGGCCTAGACTTCCCTGAAGGACTTGGTAACTTGCATGAGGATGAACTAAGTCAGATTCTAGTAAGAAGGAAATGGGTGGTTGGCAGAACAGAAGGCAAGCAAGATGTCCACAAGGAACAAGAGGTTCTCTGCTTTCTCCACTTGGAGTTGAGGGGCATAGCTTTGGGGATTTGGGGTTTGACCCTTCAGTTATCTCATTTCTTCTCTTCAGTAGCAAATAGTCATTAGAATCACATGAGACAAATGAGCATACTGTCGTGAAGAAACAACTTCATTACAGTGAGGATATTGGGAACAGACCATATGTGAGCAGATGGGGAAGCCCTTAGCAAAATTGTGGAGTGCCCAAAGCTTGACTTCTGATTTGGGGAGCCTCTCTTTTCTGTGTCCTTCCTCCCCATTCTATATCCCACCCAAGAGACCCAAGGTTTCCATATTCTCCTCTCTATCCCATCAAAGCCAACATGTGGGAAAACATCAAACATAGTCACACTAAACTTTACATGACAGTGAACACAGGACAGGGATTAAAAAATAGACTCAAATTCCAGCTCTACCATTTGCTAGCCTTTTAACCATTTTGAGCCTCAATTACCTCACCTACAAAATGAAAATCATGATACTACCCAACAGGTTGTTTCTGTGGTTATTACTGTTAACTGTAATAGAGCAAGCTAACTGCCCAGAGCTTGAAGATCTCCATGACTTAGCAAAAGTTTATTTCTCACTAACACAGGGTTCAGTGTGTGATTCTGGTCAGGGAGCTCTCCTGTGACCCAGGGACTCAAGGACTCTGCCGTTCCATTTTGTGGTGTCACTGTCTTCTACATGCAGATTTTAAGGTTTCTGAAGGAAAGTTATGCCTGCTTTCATTGCCTTAACCTGGAAGCAATGACATTATTGAGAATGGATCCAAGGAGGCTAGATCCAATCTACCTAGATCCAAGGGTGCTGGAATAGAAAACTTTGCTGTATTCCAGGAAGAGAAAATAGGTGTGGTGAGCATTAAATTAGACTCAGGCACATTATTATTTTTGCTGCTATTATCATTATGAATACAGTGCATTGAAAAGGCAGTCATTTTCCAGATGTAACTATGGCCTCTAATATTCATTGATGCTCACTGCCATCATCCCAGGAAGCCATTTCTGAGAGATTAGGAAACTTAAGTTTGGTTTGAGGTGTCAAGGGACCAGATGTCTGTTACTGATGAGAATCATGAAGTCTGGTGACTTCTTGTCTTCTCCACAATATGCAACATGGTCTTGGACACAATAGGTGCTGACTCAGTAACCATGGAACTTACTCCTGGCAGATGTGGTGTCCATTCTGCTCTGTCTCCTCAGGTCCCCTTCCCATTTCCATGCCCCTCAGCTCCCAGTTTGGTTTTACTCCATTCTTCATCAGAGACTGCTTCTGGAAGGTGTTTTGCCTGAGTGGACAGAGAACAGGAAGTGCCTGTACCTCAAGCCATTAGAGGAGCTTCTATGGCCTTAATCACTGTGCTGAGCATTGTAAAGTGCCACCCATGTCCCTTCAACAAGGACTTGCTGTTCCAGCAATGGAGAGTGCTGCCCAAATCTAATGGCTGAGGGATACAGGTACATAATGGTCTGATCATTCCTCTGAGATAGCCCCTACCTAGTGACAGGTGGGTAGAGGGGCTCATGGTCTCCAGACTTCCTATCTGGAGAAAAGCCAGTCACCCTGTAAGCATGGGGCTTTGTTGACTTTGTTGACTTTGCATATTGCTTGGCTTCCTTCTCCCTCACTTCTCCCTCTTCCTTCTTCCTCACTTCCCTCCAGGGAACACCACCCAGTAAACCACTTTATTTCGGAATTTCAAAAATCCCAGGGTCTATTGAACCAAATAGCAGAGAGCATCTTCAGGTACATCATTATTTGCCTCCTGCCTCAGTTTTTACATTCATAGTCAAAATATCACAGAAGCAGACTTTAGTATGATACAGAATCTCTGAATGATGTAGTGACTCAAAGATGTTCCGTAGCAGCTCATCAGCCCACATTAGGTCTTCAAAGGGTTTTGAGAGATGGGGCTCAACCCACTGCCAGCCAAGTCATCTGAAAACAGAATTTAAATCAGCAGAGAGGGTCTCTATCAATTGAGTTAGACTTGCTTTTCTCAACAGGATATTATATTGTGAACTTGTAGACTCTGGATTACAGTATATGAATTTCCCAAGGTTCATGCTTAGATTATACAGTTTGCAATAAGTGAGGCAATTTCAGCTTTATGTTGACCATCTATAAAGCCATTCCTTTCTCTCCTACCCCAATGAATGGTGTTCTTGGCTCTGATTAGGACTGTCTCTGAACTTCTGATTTCCCCAAAATTTGGAGATATATTTAGTAATGACCCCAGAGCAGGTACACACAAGGCACAGTGAGATATACACAAAGCTGCACCTCAAGCCACTAGAGGAGCTTCTATGGCCTTAATCACTGTGCTGAGCATTGTAAAGTGCCACCCATGTCCCTTCAACAAGAACTTGCTGTTCCAGCAATGGAGAGTGCTGCCCAAATCTAATGACTGAGGGATGCAGGTACATAATGGTCTGATCACTCCAGCCCAACTTGGAACAACTCTGAAGAGCTATACAAGCTCCCATGGCCCCCCTGAGGTTGACCAAGGCTGTCATTGGGTTTGGTTCAATTACTTTCTCCTGCTTGATCCTCCTTCCTTCCCCTCCCTTTTACAGGTGTTGACTGCTTAATCAACATTCTGTGTGAAAAACTCCATCTCAGAGCCTGCTGTCAAGAGCACCCAATCTACAACCGTCACATTTCTCTCCCTCAACAGCCATGACTCTCCCTGAGGCACCAAGGACGACAAATGTAATGGCCACATTCAGTGCTGGATCTCTCCCCTTGTTTTCAAGCCCTCTGGGTCAAGGGCAAGGAGAAGAGAAAACCTCAAAAGGTGCAGTTTAGAGATTGTACAATGGGCTGTGCAACTCATCTTGATGCACACAGAGGGTAAAGAGGTTTTTATGGTCTGTGCAGGGAACAGTTCTGTGTTTAACCCAGACATCACCCCTGAGTGCTCCCTCTTCTTCATCCTCACATTCAAACCCTCAGCAAGTTAGAAAGTCCTGCAGACTCTCCATTAAAATATATTTTGAGTTCATCTACTCTTCTCTTTCTCCTATGCCTCCAACCTAGCCAAAGCCACAGACATCTCTTACTGGATTATAGGCATCTTGCTTCCTTGCATTCGTTCTCCACAGTAGTCAGAATAATTTTTGAATAATTATATTTTTCATTTCTAAGATCTCTCATTAGTTCTTTTCATAATTGCCAGCTCTTGAGTCATACCCACCTTTTCTCATTTGATATATGATGCATAGATACCTTCCCTTATCTCTCTGAAGATATTAAATATATGGACTTAAACATTTCTGTCCTGATTACACTAGTAGCTCAGTTTCCTCAGTTTTAAGTTCTTTCTTTTATTGAATTTGTTGATGTTTTCTTTATAGGGTTGGTCGCCTTCAAATGTTTAATATATATAGATTGTGTGAAAATCTCTGTATTTATACATTTTATTAAACTACAGCTTGGTGTTTGGCAGGCCACTGGGGGCATGGGTGGGAGCTGTTGGCTTGTGCTGTGGAGAAGGTCAGCACCTCCCACCAAGCAGGCTGGGTCTCACTGTCCCATCTGCATGTGGGGGCTGCTCATTCTTTCTGGATGTTGTTAGCCACTCAGGGCTCTGCCTGGCCTCAGCTTTCACACTGAGCAGATCCTCATTAGAGGCAGGAGCATCCCTTCTCAGGAAATCCATCCTGACAAATCAACCTAAACATATCCCCACATTCTTTTCCTTCATTGCATTGATCACAAGTGTTCATCAAATGTTTATTTGTTTATGGGTGGCCTCACCCACTAAACCATGCTCTATGAAGGCAGGGAGTAAGTCTGGTTGGGTACCCAGTGTGTAGCAAGTTCTTAACACTGCATTTAACACATATTTATTTCAAGAAATAATTATTCAATAATTGTTGTTTATACTTCCGTGTAAGATTGCATTTAGAGCCAGGATTCTAGTTAAACACCGTTTGAAGACAACTGCAGGAAAGGGTACTGTATCAAATGAAGAACAAAAGCTGATCCTTCTCTTTGTATTTAGATTCTGTGGGGCAGAGAAATGAGAGAGATATGGGCCCTGCATAGGCCTCATGTCCAGAGGAAACTGCAGCTCTACCACTGTCCTAGGCTGACTCTGGAGCCTGATTTCACCTCCCCAAGAGCTGGGAGCTCATTTTTCCTCTGAACTCACAGCCTGCTGCCAGCAGAGAGAGGCAGAGCCTGCAGAAGCTGCTGCAGGATCATTAGGGGCATTGGAGGAGACTATTACGTTAGTCGCTGGGTCCTGGGGGGCTCAGCAGGTAGAAAGCAGAGAGATGGAGGGGGAGAGGGCTGCACACTGCACCATTTTGAGTCAGCCCGGGATGCAGCATCTCCACCTTACCCCCATCAGGACCACTGTGTAATCTGCACCCATCCACCCATTCCTGTTCACAGTGGTAACAGCTGCAGTTGGTAAGGGACCTTCCAGAAAAGAGGTTGTTATGACACTTGAGAAGGAGGGGGCTTTACGGATCACAGCTACTCTTCCCACCTCCTTTTATAGAAAAGTGAACCGGCCCAGAGCAGAAATGCCTGGCCCAAGGTCATGTAGGCAGTAGTAAGAAGAGGAGCTGGGGCCAGAATGCAAAGCTCCTAATCCCCAGGGCACTAGCACCGCATCAAGCTACACTTGCTTTTTCCTCCTCTCTCTTTCCCCTTTTACTTTGTTTCTCTCCTTCTTGTCCTCAGCCTCTTCTTTCCACTTCAGCCCCATGCCTCAGCTGCACCACCAACTCCCACTCCTCTGCCCTACTGCCATGCAATTTACTTGACCCCGCTTGGGGTCAGGAGGCTTGCTGGCCTCTGACCATGTGGCTGTCACCTGACCAAAGCTCCCTCTGGGGCATCAAACAGAATCTGCGAGCTGCACTAGGAAAACCAGCAATGGGCTTGGCCGCAGCATCCACCAGCCCAGGCTCGCTGACCCTCTCTGCACAGGCACTGGGTATTCATTTCACTTCCAGTACACTGGCAAGGCTAGCCCTTGTCTGATGAGCCTGGTTCTCAGACCTGGTTTCCTGGGATGAGAACACTTCCGAGGGCTCTGAACTGCGAGTAGGTTTTATTTGACCATCTCAAATACTGACTTTTGTATTTAGCCTCTGCTATTCCCTTTCTCCCTGATGCCACACCCCCGCCCACCTTCCCCTCCAAAAGAGTGATCACTCCCTTCTTTTGAGTCACCACCATACCTGGTATGACTTCCACTCTTATACCAAGCACACTGTATTGCAGTGACTTGCTTTGTCCTCTGTCTTAGGTCCTCCCAGGGAGCACCCTGAGTGCAGGATCTGTCTCCAGCACCCGAGGATGCTGGTGCTAAGAAGGGCCTCAGTCATTGCTGGCTGGCTGGGATCCTGGTCACCTGGGATCCACACTTGGGTGCAAAGGGGGACATAGGAGGGAACGTAAAGCTCCCCCAACCCCAACCCCAGACTTCTCACTTCCACCTCCCGCCCCCAGTTGGGGGCATGGATGATCATGGGCCGCTGCTCATGCCTTATTAAGCCACAACCCTCCATCTAAGCAGAGCCTGGCAAGGGCAGCCCCCAATGTGGGTGTGAAGGCAAGAGAACAACAGCCCAGCGAGGAGGCCCTGGGAGCATGATTTCCTGACAAGCTGGGGATTCCAGAGTGACCTATTCCTTATAAGAGCATTTTCTAGAGTGTGTCCTGTAGAACACTGGACCCTTGATATGCTCTGAGAGTAAAAGGCTCTGAGATCATCTAGGTTTAAGAAATGCTACTTACAGATATGTCCTTGTCGAAGCTTCGCGGTGCACTGTGGTGTGTTAAAAGCTCTGAGCGACCCTATAGTAAGAAACATGAATTGTAAAACTGTGAAAACAAAAATG
Organism: Phoca vitulina; assembly: GCF_004348235.1. Taxonomy (NCBI): domain Eukaryota; kingdom Metazoa; phylum Chordata; class Mammalia; order Carnivora; family Phocidae; genus Phoca; species Phoca vitulina. Next base: position 6,673,801 of record NW_022589734.1, read on the forward strand.
AATAACAGGGGGAGAAATCTCTCCACTGACCCTGAAGTGAAGCAGGTGCCTGGGCGGGAGAGGCCGACCTCCCCGGGGCCTGTGAGGGGCTTGGGAGCTGTCACCGCTTCTGTCCTCACAGACAACACTGCACTTCAGGGGCGTGTTCTTCCTCCCATCTGGGCTCGGTCCTTCTCCTCTGTATTTTGTTTATGCCTATTTGCAATTTCTGAAGAAAAAAAAAAAACGAATAAATAGTTTGAGCCCCAGAAAGAGGGCTGGCCAATGAAACGCAGAGCTGGGTTATTACAGCATCAGCGAGGCTGCCCATTGGCTGGCTTGCCCTGAGGAGATGGATACAGTCCCACGACCCCTCCCTCACCCCCCAGCTTCCCCCCGCCCTCGGCCTCGTCGAGGACTCAAGGGGTGCTGGAAGGATCACCATGCCCTTGGCCTTGGGCCCCATTAGCGGTCAGCCTGTCCATCCTCGTCTGGCGGTTGTTGCCTGCAAGCCTGTTGAGGAGAGAGCCTGCCTTCCGGCACTTGGCCTCACACTCTGCCTGATCCCGGGCTGAGCCCCCACCGTGTCATGCTGTTATCACAGTAGTGTTTATGCTCACCCTGGGACAAGCTTGCGGGGATGTTCTCCTGCTTGAGCGAATTAACCCTTCCTTCAAAACCAGCCCAGGTCCTCTTTCCACCATAGAGCCTTCTCTGCCTGCCCCTGCCCGCATGAATCTCTTAATTTCTAAATGATTCATTCCTCTTGGCACCCACTTAAGCTGGTACTTGTAGCAAATGTATTGTGGTGCACTGCCACATCCATGCCCCCCTTTCTACCATTACATAAAATCTTCTGATTTTAGCTGGGTGCACCTATTCTGGAATAGAGACTACATTCCCGATTTCCTTGCACCTGGATGTGACTAAATTCTGGCCGACGAGATGTTCATGTTCAACTTACAGAAAGTGTCTCTAAAGGGAGGAGGTGTTCCCTTTCATGTCCCTTCCTCTCTCTTGTTAGCCGGAATGGAGACATGATATCTGGAGCTCAAGCAGCCTGCTTGGACCATGAGATAGCACACTAAGGATTGTGGAGTATCAAGATGGAAGTAGCTTGGGTCCCTGATGATTTTGAAAACACGATACCAACCCGTGACTGCCTACCCTCGTATATATCCATTTTTATGTGTTATCCGGTATCTTTTGGGATATGTGATTAAGGTTAGTCAGGGTTCTTCAGAGAAATAGAACCAATAAGATATGTGTGTGTGTGTGTGTGTGTGTATATATATATGCATGTATGTATATATCTCTCTCTATATATATAAAGAGAGATTTGTTTAAGGAATTGCCTCATGCAATTGTAAGGCCCGGCAAGTCTGAAATCTGCAGAGCCAGAGACAAACTAATATTGTGGCTCAAGTCCAAAGGCAGCCTTCTCTCTTCCTCAGGGAACCTCAGTCTTTTCCCTAAAGGCCTTCAACTGATTAGATGAGGCCCACCTATGTTATGGAGGGTAATCTGCTTTACTCAAAGACTACCGATTTAAATTTCAATCACATCTAAAAAAAAAATACTTTCACAGCAACATCTAAACTGGTGTTTGAACCCAAACTGGATACTATGGCTCTCATGGGCTTAATTATGTCCCCTCCAAATCCCTATGTTGACGTCCTAACCTCCTGTACCTTGGAATATGACTGTATTTGAGGATAGGACACTTGATGAGGTGTTTAAGTTAAAATGAGCCTGTTAGGGTGGGCTTTTATCTACTCTGACCAATGTCCTTATAAGAGGAGATTGGGACACACAGAGAAACACCAGGGGTGCATGTGTGTAGAGGGTTGACCATGTGACACAGGGAGAAGGTGACTGTCTATTAGCCAAGGACATAGGCCTCAGGAGAAGCCAATCCTGCTGCACCTTGATCTTGGATTTCCAGCTTCCACAACCACAAGGAAATACATTTCTGCTGTTTAAGCCACCCAGTCTGTGGTATTTTGCATGGCAGCCCAAGCAGACGAATACATCTGACCTAGGCAAGTTGACACATAAAATGAACCTTCTCAGTGGTGCTTATTTACCTAGACAGTGGCGTACTTCGGAGGCAGACCCAATTCATCCATCTTTGGGGATCGTGCAAGTTTTCGGAGCATGCTAAGAAGATTGGACTCTAGATACTTCAGTGCTGGTGAGTGATGGAAGGTGATAAGTAGAGGAGTGCCATGATCAAATTAGAATTTTAGAGGGATCTCTGTTGAGCCACTGAGGGGCAGAGGAGGGTAAGACTATAACTGGGGAGGTTGACCTAGAAGTTTGTGCATGAGAATAGAAGGAAGATGCCACAGGGCAGTGACAGTGTTAAGGAGAGCCTTTGGCACTAGGTGGCCTGCTGGACTGTGGGAGGCGGGGTTCCTAGCGTGCATCTCAAGTGTCTAGTTTGAGAGGTTGGGTGGAGGATGATGCCACCAACCCAAGTAGAAAAACGCCAGCTGTGTTCCCCTTGGTGGTGGTGGGTGTGGGAGGGGACGGCAGCTGACTGACTTTAAGCATGTTGAGTTTTATGTGAGCCTGTTAGGGTGGGATAGAAATCCAGATTTCTGTCATTTCTATCCAGCAATTAAATTTCTAAGAGTCATGACTCTTCCCACCGTGCTTACATGTCTCAATCCCAAATTTCCCAAACATGCATGGCCACCTGGTTTTTGTTCTGTTTGTTTTCACTCTCATCACAATAAGGTAAATTCCAGAAAGGGAGCCGGCGCTGACCCCCTGCCACGTGAGAAAAGCCCAGTTTCATAGCAGATATGGCTCGCATTTTACTGGCCTGGGGCCTTTCTCTCTTTTTTTTTCTTTTTAATTCAGAATCTTTGACTGTCTCCTCCAAATATCTAGACTACCTTAAGTGTTTGGAGGGATCTTCCCTTGGGCTGCATGGAGGTCTGACTGCTCTTCTAAAAGCAGATTCCCCTAGAAACAGCTTTATTTCCTCCATCTGGAAGTTTTTCCCAGGGGCCAAAACCCATTCCTGATGAAGGCTCCCAGTCTCCTGCCCTGAGCAAGCAGGTAGGGAGAGAGCAAAGTGGGGTCTGGAGTGGCCTGGACCTTTAGAATCTGCATTTGAATCTTTCCTTCTGACCATGACCCTGGGCAAGTGTCTTCTAATCTCTCACTACTAAGCACCTGCTCTGTGCCAGGTCCCTGAGCTTTCTGGTTACATCTGGGCCTCTGCTTCCTCATTTGACAAAACAAGGTAAATATACCAGCCAGGCAGGGTTATTGTGATGCATAAAATGATATAATAAATGTGGAAGGGTCTCTCACAGTGCCTGCCTCGGAGTAGAAAGTCCATAAATATTAGGGCATTCTGCATCTGGAAACCTCACCTCTAGTTACTCTCTTTCTCTTCCCAATTAGACAAAACCGTAACAGCAGCAGGCACGAAATGCACTCCAGGGTCCTTCTTTCTAACCATTTCCTGCCGGAGGAATGTTTGCATCCTTGCTTAGTTACAAATCCCGTGCTCCTAGATCTTAAATAGAACCCTGGGCTGCCTGCCCCTGTGCGTCCCGCTCTGAGGGGATTTGCTGCTGCCCACCCTTTGGGGAGTTCACATGCCCATGCAGAGGGGGTCTCACCAACCCCCCTCCCCGCCACCCCCAGTCTATTAGGCGTGATGGCCAGCCAGCAAGAAGTAGAGTGGGGTTAACTCTCTGTTGCCCAACAGGGACCTCTAGCACACAAAGATCTATGAAGCTGTGCCCTCCCCTGTGTATGAGAGGGCTCTTTTGGTGGGAGGGCTTTGTTCTTTCTGGCTTCCCAGGGGAAATGCAGAAATCTCAGGGAGCCACTGTGGGGTCCTTTTGCCCTGCTGTCTGGACCGGTGTGTCTGAGGACAAACCCTGTCTCTACTTGGTGTTACGCCGTGCAGTGGAACGAACCTCCTTAAGCACATGTACCTGCAAATGACCCTCCCGAGGCCAGGTGCCAGGCTGCTGAGGAGGACACTACCGCTTGCATATTTCTTTTTGCAAACATTGATGACATCCAGTGAGCATCTCTGCTTAGCGTACCTTCATGAACTAGCAGTCAAAGGGTCTCCTCCATATTGGTAGGGCTACATGGGATGGTTCCCACCCTCCTAGTATAAGCCTGAGCTGTTTTCCACACAATCCTCAAGAAGACAGTGGTAATGATGATGGTGTTAATGATGGCTGTAAAATCCACAGTAGCTCCCATGCACAGCCCTATTTGGCTTGTAAGACTTGGCAGATCACCAACGCCTCTCCCTCTTTATACTTACTGCGGGCCAGAGATGGGCTGAGTGCTTTGCAAGCATTGTTAACACTTGTTACAATCCTGGAGGTAGGCACCATTACCACTCTGCCTTCAAAATAAGGAACCTGGAGCTCAAAAGGGTGAAGAACCTGGCAAAGGCCATACAGCCCAAAGTGGCAGAGCCACCTGGGTCTGTCTGTGCGAAGCTGGTGCTTCTAACCTACACACCGCAGCGTGTTTCTGGTGGGCAGTGGGACCCTCCCTGTCCGTGGCCCTCTGCCACAACCAGCCTGACCCCACTGCAGGCACACCCTCTACCCAGCCCGTAGCTCTCCCTGCCAGGTCTCCTGGGTGCAGGGCTGGGAGGAAGGGGAAGCCAGCTCTCAGCTCTGTGGGGCTGGGAGGACAGAGCTGGGAGGCGGGTTGTGTATTGATTGACTGAAATTGGATTTGTTGACACAAACTGCCAGCATTTCACAGTGATGGAAGGATTGCCCACCGGCCTCATAACAAGCAGAGATTTCCCTGAGGGCCGGCAGAGCTGCTGGTGTGGTTCTTTGTGAGAAGAAAGCAATTAGGAGAATGGGTGAGGTTATTAGGTCTTATTGCTTCCCTCAGTCCCTACCTACCCCGCATGCAGCATGGCTCGGGATCTCGGCTCCCCGGGCTACGTGCTGTGGATTCTGTTTCCACTGCATAAAGTCAGGCGAGGGACAAACACAGCTTGTGTGCGCTGACTCCAAAGCATATGGAGAATGCACACACGTATTCGGGTCACCAAAAGGAACCAGCAGGTGGAACCAGCTTTAGCAGACTTAAAAAAATAGCATCATTGGATTATAAACACAAACCCATGAATGCACAATGCACACACATCTCTCTCTACCTTGCTTTCTACATCCCTTTTCACATTTTGTCACATTAAGAATGTTCAGACTGCTCTAGTTTAAAAGGCATCGTCAGGTAAGTTGGTCAGCTATTCCCATCTGCAGATGGGCTGGGAAAGGAGAGGAGAGGAGGATGTATTTCCCTGGGGGACTCTCTGCATTGCGTTAGCAACTATTTATTGGGAGCTGGAATATGCGCAGGAATATGGTGAGGAGGTAATGGAATATCAGGAATACGGTCACCTTAAACTTGTACAAATATTGTAGCTGCCAGGGCACGTTCACTGCTGTATTTTTTGTTGTGGTGGTAAAATATGCATCACATAAAATATACCATCTTAACCATTCTAAGTGCACGGTTCTGTGGCATTAAGTACCTTCACATTGTTCTGCAACCATCACCACCATCCATCCCCAGGAAGTTGTCCATCTTTCCAGATTGAAACTCTGTCCCCCTTAAGCACTAATTCCTGTCCAACCCTTTAGCCCCTGGCAACCACCTCTCTCCTTTCTGCCTCTATGAACCTGACTATTTGAGGAACCTCATATGTGGAATCATGCAATATTCATCTTTTGTGACTGGCTCATTTCACTTAGCACAATATCTTTAAGGTTCATCCGCTTTGTAGCATGTTCCAGAATTTCCTTCCTAGTTAAGACTGAATAATATCCCATTGTCTGTATACATCACATTTTGTTTATCCCTTCATCCGTGGATGGACACTTGGGTTGCTTTACCTTTTGGCTATTGTGAATAATGCGGCTGTGAATGTGGGTGCGCAAATATCTGTTCAACTCCCTGCTTTCACTTTTTTTGGGCATACACCCAGAAGTGGAATTGCTGGATCATATGGTAATTCAATGTTTACTTTTTTGAAGAATCCTCATACCGTTTTCCACAGCAGCTGCACCATTTTAAATTCCTGCAGGCTGCGCACAGAGGTTCCAATTTCTCCACATCCTCGTCAACACTTGTAATTTTCTGTCTTTTTATAATAGCCATCCTAATTGGACATGAAGTAATATCTCATTGTGATTTTTATTTGCATTTTCCTAATGATGAGTGATGTTGAGCATCTTTTTCGCATGCTTGTTGGTCCTTTTTTATGTCTCCTTTGGAGAAATGTCTATTCAAGTTCTTTGCCCATTTTTTAAATTGAGTTGTTTGTTTTGTTGTTATGTTGCTTTAGTTTGATTCTTACAATGGCTAGGGCTAGAGTTATGGATGGACCCCATTTTACAGAGAGGAAAATGAGAATCACAGATGCTCGGAAAATTGCCCAGGGTTTCCCAGCCAGCTGGAATGGAAGCAAGCAAGGGCTCTTGGCTCCCAGCTCTGTGCCTTTCTGCTCTGCCACGCTGTCTCCCTCATGGGGTGAGATGTGGTCCATGTCTTTCTGGACGTTACATTTCGCTTAGGGAACAGTCGTGATGACACAAAAGCTATGTAAAATGAAGCTTACAGATGGCAAGTTTTTTGGGCATTCAGGAAAGAGGGCAGAGGACTGGGTCATTTGGGGAAGACCCGAGTGGCAAGGGGAGACCAGAATTGAACATTAAAGAATAGTTTGGTAGGCAGAATAATGCTCCCTAGAGATACCCATGCTCTGATGCCCGGAGTTGCGATGATGAGCGGTTTTGTGGTAAGGGGGGGATTAGGTTGCTAATGAGCTGACTCGAAATGGGGAGACTAGCCTGGATTATCCAGGTGGGCCCAGGAGATCCTAAGGGAGGAAGCAAACAGGAGAGTCAGTGGGGATGTGACAACAGACTGAGAGAGGCAGAGAGATGTCGTTCGAGAAAGACTCCACCAGGGGCGCCTGGGTGGCTCAGTCGGTTAAGCGTCTACCTTCGGCTCAGGTCATGATCCCAGGGTCCTGGGATTGAGCCCCACGTTGGGCTCCCAGCTCGGCAGAGATCCTATTTCTCCCTCTCTCTCTGCCTGCCGCTCTGCCTACTTGTGCTCTCTCTATCTCTCTGTCAAATAAATAAATAAAATTTTCAAAAAAAAAGACTCCACCAGCCACTGCTGGTTTTCACGAGGGAAGAAGGGGCCGTGAGCCGAGGCCTGTGGGCAACCTCGAGAAGCTGGAAAGGGCAGAGAACAATTCTTCCCTAGCATCCCCAGAAGAAACACAGCCCTGCTAATACTTCGATCTTGGCCCGCTCTGGCCAATTTTGGCCTTCTGCCCCCCGGAACGGTAAGATAATAAACTTGTGTGTTTTAAGACATTGCATTTGAGTTTGTAGTAATTTGTTATAGCAGCAATAGGAAACTAATAGAAATAGCCACAACTTGGTTAACAGGAGAATCGAAATGCTGGGGATGAAGAGGGAATGAGCGCAGGTTGGAGATAAGTCTCCCCAGAGCAAAGCATTTGCCTTGGGAAGAAGTCATTGCTAACATGCATTGAGTGCTTTCCTTGTTCTGGCCTGGTTTGAGCACGTTATGCACGCATTCTCAAGAATCCTATGAGGTCGGTGCTATTATGACTGCCTTTACAGGTGAGAAGAGATGCCGCGGTGGTACCCAATGAAGCAGGAAGAGGTAGGACATGATGTGTGTGACCACGGTGCTAACCTGGAGGACCCTGAGTGCTGTCCCTCTCCAGCTGATGGGAGGCCGGGCTCTGTCCTCTCCCCTGGAGGGGGTTAGCTCAACCTGGCCAGCTGCCTCCTGAACCTGGGCATCTCTATAGGAGGCAGCAGGTAGCCCTATGGAGCACAGCCCATGGCATCTTTGATCTGCTTGTTGCCTAGCTGATAGTAAATCAAAGTGAAAGAATCATCCCCTTTCTCCCCAAACCCCGAAACTGGGCTGGCCTGTGTCTGACTTAGCCCACTAACCACTGTTTGACCTCTGCTTCCAAAGCCCTTGCCCTGACCATGGGCCTCCCTCCACGGCTTCTCTGTAGCCAGCGGGGAAATGGAGGGAGCTCCAGCTATGAGGGGCCAAGACATTGAACTTTCCCCACTGGTAAGCCCCTGCAAGGGTCAGAACAGTAAACTGACCTGCTCTCCCATGTTTGCCAAAGATAAACCTGGCAGCGAGATACAGGGAGAATTGGTGGGGGATTGTACGTGAGTGTTCATACGGCATTATTCATTGTCCATCAGCTGATGAATGGGCATGTCCATACAGTGGGATATTACTCAGCCATAAAGAGGAAGGGATACGCTACATGAGGAACTTGGAAACGTGATGCTAAGTGAAAGAAGCCAGTCAGAGAAGACCACATACTGTGTAATCGCATTCATAGGGAGTGTTCAGAATAGGGAGCCGTATAGAGACAGAGAGTGGGTGATTGGTTCCCGAGGGCTGTTGAGGAGGAGGATGAGGGTGTGGGGTTTCTCTTTTACTGGTGATGAAAAATGTCTAAAATGAACCATGGTGATATTTGTACATATCTGTAAATATAGCAAAATCCATTGAATCATATTCTTTTTAAAATTTTTTTATTATATTTAAATTCAATTAACAGATATTTTTTAGTTTCAGAGGTAGAGTTCAGTTATTCATCCATTGCATATAACACCCAGTGCTCATTACATCACGTGCCCTCCTTAATGCCCATCACCCAATTTTCCCTTCCCCCCACCCAACTCCCCTCCAGCAACCCTCAGTTTGTTTCCTAGAGTTAAGAGTCTCTTATGGTTTTCTTCCCTCCATTTTTATCTAATTTTACTTTTCCTTCCCTTCCCCTATGTTCATTTGGTTTGTTTCTTAAATTCCACATATGAGCGAGATCATATGATAATTGTCTTTGACTTATTTCTCTTAGCATAATACCCTCTGGTTCCATCCACATTGTTGTAAATGGTAAGATTTCTTTTTTTGATGGCTGCATAATATTCCATTGTGTATATATATATATATATATATATATATATATATATATATATATCACATCTTCTTTATCCTTTCATCTGTTGATAGACATCTGGGCTCTTTCTACAGTTTGGTTATTGTGGACATTGCTGCTATAAACATTGGGGTGCATGTGCCCCTTCAGATCACTGTGTTTGTATTCTTTGGGTAACTATGAATTGTACTCTTTAAGGGGAAAGTTGTATGGTACGTGGATTATAACCTGATAAAGCTGTTAGCAAAGAAGAATCAGTAGAAGAGGAACTGAAAACCAGCTGGCCACTCTGGGCCACATGTAGATGTGACATCGAGGGACGAGAGGACCGGAACTGGGGCAGCGGGCTAGCACCACACTGTTGCAGAAGCAGCCGACAAAGCGCCCGTCGGTGGGGGCCCCCAGATCAGGCATACTCTATAGCATCCCGAGCTCTAATCTTACCGCCCCCGGAGGCAGGCACAGACAGCACCCCAGTTGCTCCCTCAGAGGCCCTCTTTCCAGTGGCTTCTAGAACTGATGGCAAGGGGAGGGTACCCCAGGTGGGAAAGGAGTAGCTATGGCCACACCTGCAGGGGCCGACAGGGAGCAAGCTCTCGCCTCACGTCCGGGTGAGGAGGAACCAGGCTGGTGTGGGAGGGAGAGACCCAAACCCGAGGGATGCATATACTTTATTGTATTCATGCAATCCACGAACAGTGCCAGGCACTGTTTCAGGCACTGAGAAGAGAGAGGTGAATAAGGAGGACGATGACGCTGACCCCTGGAGCTTCTATTTTAGAACAGCACTGTCCAAGCACAACTGCCGCTCCTGGGTCCCCTGAGCCCTTAAAATGGGGCCAGTCTCAGTAAGAAGTGCCGGGAGGGCATGCACACCAGAACTCAAAACAGACCAAAACGTGTAACGTATCCCGTTAATCCTTTTTTTTTTTTTTTTTAAATATCGGTTATGTGTTGAAATAACAATATTCTGGATATCTTGGGCTAAATAACATATATTATTAAAATTAATTTCACCTGTTTCGTTTTGGCTTTTAACACGTGGCTACTATAAAATGTAAAGTTACATACGTGGCTCGTGCCGTATTTCTACTGAACAGCACTGTTCCAGTGAGAGACAGGGACAATCAGTAAATGAGCAAATAAATAGTGCCATATCAGGTAGCAATAAATACCGTGAAGAAGAAAATGAGCTTAGGGGGTGGAAGGGCTAAGGGATGGTGCTATTTTTGCTAGCATGGCCTCTCGGAGATGGTATCTGAGCAGAAACTTGAAGGCGGGGGAGGTGGCGGAAGAGCAGCAGGGCAGTGTGGCTGGGATGGGACGAACTTGGAGAGGGGTCTCTTGAGGGGCAGTGGGGCGAGATCCTTGAGCAACCTCGTGGGCTGTGGTGCATGTGAACCCGCAGGTCTTAGTGACTGACTGGGATCCAGGAAATGAGAGAGAGAGCGGGGGCAGATTAACCATGAGGAGCTGAACCAGCGAGCCTGGGTGGGTGTTAGGGGCTCTGCTGGTTTGCCTAGTTTGGGATGGAGAGGGGACCCGTGATGAGTTTAGGATCCATACCTGCTCCTGCTGAGTCTGAGGGGCTGCCACGAAATTCAAACAGAGATGCGTAGTTCACAATTGGAGATAAAGGTCTAGAGCTCAGAAGCAAGGCTGGGGCAGAAAACACACATTTAGAGGACATCTGGGAGGACACCCGAGGGCCTGAGAATACTGAGTGGGATGATCAGATCTGGTTTGAGTCCTGGCTCTGCCAGTTCCTATGATCCTATGCTTCTTCCCCTGTGTGATGGGCAATAGACAGCGTGGAGCCTTGTGCCCTCTCTCCTGCTCCCTCTCCATGAATGTGGGCTGGCCCTGGGACCACCCCCAACCAATGCAGTTCAGGGGCCAGCTTCTACCCTAGACCCAAGAGGAGGGGCAACATCTGCCTCACCTCTTGGAGCCCTGAGCCCTACCTAAGAGGTTCACCCATCCAGAGGGCGCCACATTGTGAGGAAGCCCACCCTTGGAAGCTGGATGGAGAGACAGAGAGAGATGCATGAACAGCCCCCAGCCATTCAAGACATTCCAACTGAGGCCCCAGGCATCATGGAGCAGAGATAAACTCTCCTTGTTCTGCCCTGTCCAAATTCCTGATTACAGACGGGTGAGATAGAAGAATAATACGTGGTTATTTCAAGCTACTAAGTTTTGTAATAGTTTGCTATTTAGTAATAGATTAACAGAACAACACATAAAATGGAAAAATAATAAGTATCTTGTTTTTTTGATAGAAGAATTATTATGAAATGGTAAGCACAGTTTCTGGCACTAGGTAGGTACTAAGTCAATGTTCCTTTTTTTTAAAAAAAAGTTTTTTTTAATTTATTTAAGAGAGAGAGTGGGTGCACAAGAGGGGGGAGGAGGGGTAGAAGAAGAGGGAGAAGCAGACTCCCTGCTGAGCAGGGAGCCCCACGTGGGGCTTGATCCCAGGACCCTGGTGGGATCATGAGCTGAAGGCAGACGCTTAACTGACTGAGCCACCCAGGTGCCCCTCAATATTCCTTTTCTTTCCTATAAAGTCAAACCCTATCTTATCTTAGTTCAGCCTTGTGGAATGCCACAGAATAAGCTAAAAGTCCTATTTTGTTTCATAGGCATTCCCTTAAAGGTATGGCAATGGATCTCATGAAATCATAGGCTACCCCTTCTATGCTAGATTGCCCTTCTGCCCTTAGTCACACTGGTTTCAAGTCACATTTTCCTGGTCACTTTGCCTAGAGTCTGTTCTACTTTAAAGTTCCTCTTAGAAAGTGTTGCCCCTGAAGGACCGCACAGGTGTGCTAAGTACAGCACTGGGCGTGACGAGCACATCTCTTCCTCTATCTGGACACATCACACCACTGACCGGGCTGGCAGATCAGAGCAACACTGCGGGCTTTAGGATTCCAATTCTGTTATTGGACGTCTTGATCATCATTCCTAGTTTCATGGTAACATACATTTGGTCAGTTATAGTAGCCCTCCTTTATCTGAATCATTTATAAAAACACTGGACAAGACTGGGATGAGGATAGAGCCAATTGAGATCTCACTAGAGGCTGACATTTGTTCATTAATCTGCTCTGTTGGGTATGTTTGTTCAACCAGTTATGTGTGAATCACCCAACACTCTGTCATCCAGTCCACATTTCCCCCCATCTGTTTATGGGAATAGTCAATCTAGCTCTTTTGCATATAATGTCTACTTTTGTTCTGCATGATAGCTGGTGTTGTTTGCCTGACCGTGTTAGGTACTAGGGTGGGTGGGCAGGGGCCACCTCCTGTTTTTCTCTTGTTGACCCCTATGCTGAGCAAGTGAGAAGCACTTAGTGAGCCCTTGGATGACCAGATCTTTCAGCCATACTGCTCAATCAGTACGCCTGTTTTCTTATCAATCAATATGCCTGTTCTGACCCCGTAACATATTTTTGTTCATAATTATTTAATATATAGGGTGTATAAAAAAACTTGATTTGATTTAAATTCTTCTTTTAAGTGAATCAATGACATTTAACCTCAGCTGAATTCTTAAGAAGGGGATTATAGAGAATTATATAAGATCAGTTTTGCTTTATTCCCCTCTAGCAGAGAGCTGTTCCGTAAAGACAGGAGATAAGACACAGCTCCAAGAAGTAAGGCTGCTTGCTAAAGGAGGGCAAGAGAAACTGGCCATGCTGAGAGGCGAGGGACAGCAGACCAGGCGGACCTGGGGAGTTCACAGGGACTGAGTGAGTAGCAAACTTTTGTTAACGTGCTGTTTAGCCACTGACAGCAGAGACAGGAAAGCAGATTTAGCAAGGCCAAAGTAAGAGACCATTTTAGTGGTGCTAAATCTTTGTTTATTTTGCTCTATTATTTAAAATATTTTATTTATGTATTTGAGGGAGAGAGAGAGAGAGAGTGAGCACGAGCAGGGGGAGGAGCAGAGGGAGAGGGAGAAGCAGACTCCCCTGCTGAGCAGGAAGCCGGACACAGGGCTCGATCCCAGGACCCCAAGATCATGACCTGAGCTGAAGGTAGATGCTTAACTAACTGAGCCACCCAGGTGCCCCTGTTTTGCTTAATTTTTATGGTGTGATTTATCTGTGGCCACTAAATGAATTTTTAAATTTATCTTTCCTCTGATGAAATCAACATTTACTTAGATGGTATTAAACAGTGGTTGAGGCTATTGAGCAAATTACTTAGATTCAAACCCCTGCTACTCCATTCATTAGCTCAGGTTAACTATTTAACAACTTGAAGCCTCAGTTTTGTCATCTGTAAAGTGGGGATTCTGAGTTCACAGAAGGATAAATTAGATAAGACATGGGGAATGCTTAGAACAGTGGAGGGCACATAGGCATTGCTGGTTAAGTGACAACTATTATTGTTTATTTTAAATACTAGGATATTTATCTTCTTGAGGCTGTAAGTATTCAAATCCTAAAGTTGTTCATTCTTAAATTGAAATAGCTGCTATGCATCTTTAAAAAATGTACACAGAGACAAATAATGACATAGTTGGGAGGAAAAGAAATTTGGAATCCTTTTAGGACATGTCCCAACCTTCAAATAGCAAAATTAAGTCATTCAAAGTCACAGAAAGAGTAAGCAGATTTATAGAACTGCAGTACTTTTGCCAAAAAAAAAAAAAAAAAAAAAATTCTCAAATTTAAGAATATCACCGGATGGACAGGTTAAGTAAATGGAAGTTTCCTGTCAAAACTCTCCCTCCCTCCCAACTTCAGAAATTTAGATTCAGGAGTCTTAGATGGACGTTCATAAGCCAACATTTTTTTTAAAAGATTTATTTATTTATTTTAGAGAGAGAGAGAGAACGCATTCAAGCAGGGGGAGGGGCAGAGGGAGAGAGAAAATCTCAAGCAGACTCCCCGCTGAGTGCGGAGCCTGATGACGGGCTCAATCCCGGGACCCTGAGATCATGACCTGAGCCGAAATCAAGACAGACACTTAACTGAGCCACCCAGGCGCCCCAGAAGCCAACATTTGTAAATAGCATTGCAGATAATTTTAAACTTCCATTCTCCTCTCTTCTCCTTTCTCACTCCTTAACTTCTACCTTCCCCTCTAGTCATTCATTCATTCATTCATTCACTAACTCATTCATTCATTCATCTGTAGTACCTAGCATTTGTATCCCTCTCTTAAGTTTATGGAATCCAGAAACCAAAAAGATTGGACAATGTGCCCACTGTGAATCCTGGCAGCAAAGGGTTAGGTGTGTGGCTTAAACCTGGCCCCTGGATGCTCCCAGCAAGGACCTGGAATGTGAAGTAAGAGGGGCGAGGACACAGGGATGATTTAGGTTTGGCAGCACTAGTAGCCAAAGCTGGGGTGCCCTAACGAGCTGATTCCTGAAACATGACCTTCACAAGCTTCCATCTGTCATGTTTAGTTTTCCAACCTGGCTGTCCAGGCTTCTGTGGAGTTCCATGAGTTACTTCACAGCCTCTGAGAAATCCTTTTCCCAGTGTTTACAACCAAGAATCCTGAGTACTTCATATGTGGCACAGACATAAGGTGAGCAGTGCCTGATGGCATATTCTGAACATTATTCATCTGAATTATTTTACAAATAATCCCTCCATTTGACCATTAGTTATGACCAGTGACGTCATTATGGTGGTACTACTTAGATTCCACCTGAGGTCTTTATAGACCTTACAATATTAATAAATATGAGAGATAACATGCTTCCTACATAATCTCCTCAAACCAGTTCTCAAACTTTTCATTTTAAAACATGAAGTCCATGACACTCCTGTTGTATTTTTAGTCATTCTAGAATAAATGTAGTTCAGTAATGCACCATCAATAGAATGAATGGACAAGTTTAGATAAATATCACACTGGTTCAAGAACATTTTCCTTAAAAAAAAAAACAAAAACAAAACTACAGGGGCGCCTGGGTGGCTCAGTTGTTAAGCATCTGCCTTCTGCTCAGGTCATGATCCTAGGGTCCTGGGATCGAGTCCACATTGGGTTCCTTGCTCAGTGGAAAGCCTGCTTCTCCCTCTCCCACTCCCCCTGCTTGTGTTCCTCTCTCACTGTCTCTTTCTCTCTGTCAAATAAATAAATAAAATCTTAAAAAAAAGTTTTCAAAAAATACCACAGAGCTGAAAAACATGACACACAGGAAAATAAAAATAATAATAGTAAAACAAGTACCCATTTACCCACCTCCCACCCTAAGGTAGCACTAACAGTAGATTAGTGATTTGAAGGTACCATAAGGTCTTTCATAATAAAGATAGTGAAGAATTCACTATCTTGAATTTTTTTTTGTGGGGCCTGAATTCATGACTCTGAAATCAAGACCCAAGCTGAGATCAAAAGGCAGATGCTCAACCAGCTGAGCCACCCAGGCCCCCCTTGAATTTTGTTTTAATCAATTTATGCTTTTTATCATAATTTATCACATACATATTTATCTGCAAATAAAAAATTTAGTTTTGCCCTTTTTTGCACACTGTATGTATTCTTTGGTCCCTTGCTTCCTTCATTACATGTTTTACTTCTGAGATTAGTCTATTCCAATGTGTGTAGCTGTGGTTCATTCATTTTCATGGCTGTATAGTATTTCATGGAATAACCATGCCACCATATATTTATCTACCTTATTATTGATGAATATTTAGTGTTAATGGACATTTACTGTTGATAGGCATTGGTTTTTTTTTTTTTTTTTTAAAGATTTTATTTATTTACTTGAGAGAGAGAGAATGAGAGACAGAGAGCATGAGAGGGAGGAGGGTCAGAGGGAGAAGCAGACTCCCTGCCGAGCAGGGAGCCCGATGCGGGACTCGATCCAGGGACTCCAGGATCATGACCTGAGCCGAAGGCAGTCGCTTAACCAACTGAGCCACCCAGGCGCCCGATAGGCATTGTTTTTAAATTTTGCTGTTACAATGCTGCTATGAAGATTTAAGTATATATATTTGAGTATACATGAAAAAGTGTTTTTCTATGGTATGTCCTTGAGAATGGAATCAGTGGGTCATAGAGTATGCATATGTTTAAACTTATTAGATAAAGTTAGTTTTCCAAAATGGTTATAACAATTTATACTCCATCAGAAGCTTCTGAGCTTAAAAATGTTTACCTAAAAGTCCTTTAATCTTTTGTCATATTCTTATAGGTACTTTATACCTATTTATTCTTAGGTACTTTATGCCTATACTTTTGGTTGCTTTGATAAATTGTTCTTTTTTTATTTTGTTTTTCTTTTACTGTTAATGGCTAGTGTATAGTTAGACAGTTGACTTTTGTATATTGACTTTATATCAGCTTCATTTGGGCTTTCTGGGGTAAACATATCATTTAGGAACTTTACCAATTTTGTTCTTTATTCTGCATTCTTTATACCTTATTTTTCTTGTCTTATCACATAGTGTAGAACCTTTATTAAAATGTTCACTGGAGATGGCAATGGCAAGCATCCTTGTCTTATTTGATTTTAAAGAAAATGTTTTTAATATCTCACCATTTAGCATGAATTATGCTATATATTTTTTTATAGTTTTATTTTTAAGTCATTTTAGGGGGATGCCTGAGTGTCTCAGTCAGTTAAGCATCTGACTCTTGATCTCAGCTCAGGTCTTGATCTCAGGGTCATGAATTCAAGCCCCCCATTGGGCTCCACTCTGGCCATAGAGCCTACTTAAAAAAAAATCATTTTAGGAAATTTTCTATTTCCAGTTTGCTAAGAGTATTTTTAAAAATTGTGAACAATTATTGCTAATCAATTTCTAACTTAGACCTGCTTTAAAAGATTGAAAAATTTTCTGGATTACTCCCCTTTTCTTTTCGCCTTAAAGCCTGGAATTTTGTTTTCATAATTAGCTGCCAAGCTAATATTTACACTCATTCATTCATCCATTAAAACTTCATTAAATGTGTACAAACTGTGAGGTACAGAGAGGGCATAAAAGTCTACTGAGTAAGATAAGAAATACATCAGCAATTAACAGAAATTTTCCATCAGAAATTCCTGATTCCTTCAGAGTTTAACATCACTCTTTAGAGCCAAAGAGCTAGGGGAAAGAAATAATATTCTAAAGTGGCCATGAGATAATAGAAGGGAAAGGATTACTCCCCATGGAGAGGTCTCTAGCAAACACCAAGGAGTAATGAAACCTGGGAGCCAAGCAGAACTTATTCATAGGGTCATCATCATTTAGAGCTAGAAGAGACCCCAGGGCCATTTGGTTGAAACAAATGGTGCCTTTTGGGACAGCTCTCCAGTCACTGCTTGGATACTTTCAGCCAAGGATGGAAAGTTCCACAGGACTCCCTGACCATTGTTTGTCTGCTGTAACTGTTAAAATGCTTTTTCTTAAATTGAAAAGAACTTTCCTTCCTGGTGTTCTCTTCTAATGATCTTACTATTCCCTGAGCATTCACCAAAATCTTCTCCTGTCTTTCTATATGCTGGCCTTCCACACCATAGAAAGCACATATGGTGTTTCCTCAAGACTTCTCCAATCAAGACTGAACACCTCCAGTTCCTTCAACAACTCCTTATGAGAAATCTTTCTTAACTGCTCACCATTCTTTCCCTAAATGAACTACATTTGCCACCATCTCCCCGCAAACTTAGTGCCAGAGTCACATGAAATTCTCCACAAGTGAGCCAACCAGTGGTCAGTGTCAGGGAAACTATCATCTTACTGTTCTCCTCAGTTCTACCTATTCCCCCTGCTTTTCCCATTTTCATTCTCTGAAGCAATCCTTGCTTTTCCCTTTCAAAACCTTGGCACCTTGGAGAGATACATAAGTGTCATTATGAATGAAAGTGGCCCAGAAGAACGTACATCCATTTTTCCAGAAGGATAACGCGCTGGGATAGGTAACTACCCCAATGCTCAGGAGAACAGTTCTTTATGGTGCTAAGATATTAAGGAATTTCTCCCCATAGTCCCAGGCAAGAAGTGTAGCACGTGAATAATATACAGAGTGACTCTTTACAATAAATAAAATAATGGATTTCTGTTTGTTGTAGCATTTGCCACTGCTTGTGAAATGTAAATGTCCAATATGTATAATGTCAAAATGTGGTACCAGAGTGGCTGTTGGTCTTGGCTGAATCACCCACTTTCTCCAGTCCTGTTTCTTCTTTAATTCACTTGGTTTCCTCGCTGACTGAAAAACAGATGTGGCAGTAATAATCACTTGCAAATGGACCTCCCAGGGAGAGATACACATGTTGGACCTTTGTAAACTGTGACTTGCTATGCAAATGCACGACATCATTGTCACTGTGAGTGTGGTTTTGGCAGATAGCAAGGGAATATTGTCAAAATAGCAAATCCAACTCAAATGTGTACTACCTTTGCATTCTTACATTGCTCCAAATAATTTGTCCAGTATTTTTAGATACAGAAGGCTCCAGAGGCCATTAAGACTCTCAGAACAATCTGCTGAATGTCATCTTACTTCTCACTGTTTTTCATCAAGTATGGTCACCTTCTGGCCTGCCTGGAGCATATATCTAATTTCTTATTTGGAAATGAACATCATTTTCATCAGTTATTCCATTAGCTGCCCATCCCCCAACTTGTGACCTTTTCTCTTATAGATGAGAATAACGTTGACACTACAGGACACAGAAGTTCTCCCCAAACCCAGGCTCTGCTCTGAGGTCCCAGCTCCTGCTTTGATCTCTGGTCCCTGCTGCCTCCTACTATGGGGCTCTCTGCTTCAGCCCATTTTAGCTTCTTTCTGACTGCACAAGAAGAGTAAATGGTACATATACAGCCAAGGAAGACAATAATTTCTAATGTGGACCTATTCAAAGGGGTTCTAAAAGAAACATCTTAGCCTTTGGAAGGTTGTAAATAATGAAGACAATTTTCGCATGTTTTATGCAAGCATAATTTTTTGGTGGTAAACAGTGAGATGATGTATATGTATATTTCCTATCCAAAACTGTATGCAATTAGCATTTGGAAGATTGTAATTATAGCTTGGTTGGGCTTTTTGTAGGTGCTAAAATTGATTTCTTGGCTGAATTATTTTGCAATAGACTTAAACCACTAATTGTACACCTAAACGAAATTGCGTGTGAACAAATCGAATAACTTTAATTTTACCTTGGATAATAATTTATTGATGCAAATAAAACTCCTTAATTAAATCTGGCATAGCCAGGCCTGTAGAGACACACATAAAGGCATTCTGTCACCCAGCTTTAGTGATTATTTTAATTTTAGAATAATGCTCAGCTATTCTTAGAGAGAATTGGGTATCTATTAAGGACTGTGGCAGTAGTGAGTCGTTTGAGTTCAGTACTCTTTGAATCCCAGATGAATCCACCCATAGATCTTTTTGGAAGAAGTGCTACTCATTTTTAAATTATAATTAAATGCATCCAAAATTGAAACTTTCATTACTATTTCTGAAAATAGCCTCTTCATTCAGAAGCTTCCAAAGTCTCTCAAAATGGGAGGAAATGGGTAAAATGTGGAGAGGCACTTTCATCCAGATCAATACAAGTTAGATAGTTGATCAAAAAGAAATCATTTATATATAATTTATATATATATAATTGTATTAGTTTTATTTTTTTTTTATTTTTTTTTTTTAGTTTTATATAATTTATATAATTGTATTAGTTTCCTAAGGTTGCCATAACAAGCACCACAAACCAGGGGGCTTAAAACAAGAGAACTTTATTATCTCACAGTTCTTGAGGCCAAAAGTCCAAATTCAAGGTGTCAGCAGATCCATGCTTGTCCAGAAAACTGTAGGGGAATCCTTCCTGGCTGCTTCTAGCTTCTGGTGCTTTGTTTGGCCTTCCAGGGGGTGTGACTGCATAACATCAGTCTCTGCCTTTGTCATCACATGGATTTCTCCCGTGTGGTCTCCACGTGGCTGTCTTACAGCGACACCAGCCATAGTGGATTAGGACCCACTCTACTCCAGTATGACCTCATCTTAACTAATTACATCTGCAATGACCCTGTTGTCAAATAAAGACACATTCGGAGGTACTGGAGGTTAAGACTTCAACATATCTTTTTTTAGGGGGGTGCAATTTAACCATGTGTAAGAAAAAATTATTGCAGCACAGTTCCAGATGTCTACCGAAGGAGGCAAATACAAATGTAATGAACAACTCACTGCAAATAAGAATTGCTTTATATATTTTCAGCATCCTTTAATTCCCATTAATCATGGGCCCCATCCAATATAAAAAACTATTAGCTACCTTGAGGTATGTAAAAGGATATCATAAAATGATGGCAACTTCTTACTGTTTCCATAGATTAGGATAAGAAGGATGGGGATTTAGCTGCAGTGGGAAAACACTAAGGCAATATGCATGTGTATCAAAATGGCATAGTCCTGCAATACCCTAACAGGGAATTCTGCACTGGTCTCCTTCTTTGGTATGTTTTAGCAAAGCAGACTGTTCCTCTTTGCTAGAGATGGTGATATATTTTCAAGTTAGTGTTTTCATTTTCTTTGGATAAATAACCAGAAGTGGAATTGCTGGATCATATGGTAGTTCTATTTTAACTTTTTTTCAATGGGTGTTGATGGTTTCTTTTGCTGTGAAGAAGTTTTTAAGTATGATGAAGAGAAAACCTACTGAATGGGAGAAAATATTTGCAAATCATATCTGAGAAGACATTAATATCCAAAATATATGAAGAACTCATACAAACTAATAAGAAAAAAAAAACAGGCAATCTGATTAAAAAATGGCAGAAGATCAAAATATACATTTTTCCGAAGAAGACCAACAGGCAACCAACAGGTTCATGAAAAGATACTCAGCATCATTAATCATCAGGGAAATGCAAATCAAAACCACAGTGAGATGTCACCTCACATCTGTTAGAATGACTACTATCAAAAAGACAAAAGATAAGTGTTGATGGGGATGTGGAGAAAAGGGAATCCTCGTGCTCTGTTAGGGGAAATATACATTGGGGCAGCCGCTGTGGAAAACAGTGTAGAGGTTCCTCAAAAAATTAAAAATCAAACTACCATAAGATCCAGCAATTCCACTTCCTGATATTTATCCAAAGAAAATGAAAACACTAACTAAAAAATTTATCTTCAGCCCTATGTTCACTGCAGCCTTATTTACAATAGTCAAGACATGGAAACAACTGAAGTGTCCATTGATAGATAAAAGGATAAAGAAATTGTGGTATATATACAATGGAATATTATTCAGCCATAAAAAAACACAAGGAAATCTTGCCATTTGCAACATTATGCAGGGAACTTGAGGGCATTATGCTGTGAAAGAAGTCAGACAGAGAAAGACAAATACCATGTGAGCTCACTTACATGTGGAATCTAAGGGAAAAAAGAAAGAAAAAAAAAAAGCAACCAAGCTCATAGATACAGAGAACAGATTGGTAGCTGCCAGAGGTGAGGGTTGGGAGTGGTGGTGAAATGGGTGAAGGGGGTCAAAAGTTACAAACTTCCAGTCATAAACAAGTTCTGAGGAATGTAATGTATGGCAAGGTGACTAGAGTTAATAATTCTGTATCGTATATGTAAAAATTATTAGCAAAGTGGGTCCTGAAAGTTCTCATCACAAGAAAAAAGCATTTTCTGACTATCTATGGTGGTGGATGTTAACTAGACTGACTGTGATCATTTTGCAATATATACAAATATCAAATCATTGTGTTGTACACCTGAAACTCATATAATGTTACAGGTCAATTATACCTCAATTAAAAAAAAAAAGAGAGAAGTTGGGCCAGATCTTAGATTTTTGTCTCTAAGCCGCTAGTATTTACAAGCTGTAATGAAATGTACACATATACATCCGTAAATCTGTGTGTCCTCAATGGATCTGTTTCCAAATTCCACATTAAACAGACCTGTTCAGTCTAGCATACTTATAGGAGCTTTGACATTAGAACTGTTTGCATCCTCTCTCCACTGTTAACCACTCTCACAACCCTGAACAAACTGCTGAATCTTTTTGTGTCTCAGTTTTCTTGTCTGTCAAATGGGACTAATAATACCTATCATGTAGGATTAAATGACATAAAATGTGTAAACCCATGGATCCCCTCATGCATTCTACTGTGTTCTAGGCGGTGGGGGACAATTCACTCATTCTTCTCTAAATATTTATTGAGTACACACACTGTACTAGTAATTGGAAAACAGTCACGGAGATTGCATTGTATGGGAGGGAGACACACACTGAGCAAGATAAGTTGTGACAGGTACTTTGGGAAAAGCCCAGAGGAGGGAAGAGGGCTAGAGAGATGTGTGGGGTGGGATGGAAAGGGGGAGGGATTTACCCACAAAGGGGAAAAGCACGTAGAACCCCATATAGGGAAGAGGGTGAGGAGCCTCCGATCGCCTGGGTCCAGCTAACAGGTCTGCTAGTGGTCACGTCTTCTCCATGACCTCGCCCAACCTTCCCACACAAATGCACCCACACTGACTCCCCTCCTCCTGGGGAGTTTTCTCTCTACAGTGAAGGCAGTGACAAAGGCTGGATATTTACAGAATGGCAGAGAATTGCCTTCATGCCTGCTTCCAAATCTGCACAATTTGAGAGCTTGGGTAGACCCAGGTCCAGAGTGTATAAAATGCTCATTCTATGACTGTCATAGGAATACAGACTTTCTAGGAAAGGAAAGAAATCCATTATCTCCCCTAATGGATGTTATAGGTAGTTTCAACTAAATATTAAATAAAATAAACTTAGAACAATTCTCTGTGCTGAGTTTATGAGGCAGTCCATGGCTCCCATAAGGGAATAAATGATAATGGAGAGGGAAATATTTACCCAAAACAAAAGTAAGAGTCATTTATTAAGTCATTAACCGGGAGACTGGCAATGTTAAAAGTATTGTGCTAAAGAATTCATTTCTTAAACACATAAATATCATCAAGCACATCATTTAAAAGTTTCTGTTTTAACTGTTCATTTAAAAGAAGAGAAGGATCAGTTAAATCATCCTAACTCGAATTGAGTTTCATTTTAGGGAAATGGAAAACTTTCCATGGACAAAGTGACTGGGTGGACAGGTGTGAGAAGTAATAGGGCCTCATATGAACACAGGGTGTTATATGAAAACAACGGATCGTGGATCACCACATCAAAAACTAATGATGTATTGTATGGTGACTAACATAACATAACAAAATTTTTTAAAAATGAAGAGGATATTCAAACACTGCTAAGGGGCTTTCTCTGGGGAAGCTGTCATTTACTGAATAGCTGTAGAAATAAATGCTCTACTTAATCTGGGGTGTCCTCCTTTGTTCTTTGTGCCTGCCCTTATCTTTCCCTTCTCTTTCTTTGGAACTGAGGTCACTTCCACAACCTCCAGGCAGAGGTCCCTGAATGTTCCAGCACATTCTTTCATCTTCTCTTCAGCCATGTGTCATATTAACAGTCTAAACTGTGCCATGTTTCCCCCATTTTCCCACCCATGCGCATCTTGCCTCTCCTCAGAAAGCAAGAGACAGAGCCTCAACAGCGAGGCAGTCATGCTTCCCATCGGTGTCTCCAATCATTCTTGATATCATTCTGGGCACTTTTTTATGTTAAATAATTTGATATGACTTGAAAACTCAAACATTACCATACTGTATTTTGCCGCTGAAACTTTCCCAAGCATCTGCTAACTGAGTTCATGAGGAACAGACACCCCCCACTACCACCACCTGAGATTGCTTCTGGGAAATAATACAGGATTTCTAAATATTTACTGTCTTCTCTCTTTGGCGCTATAAGGTCTTAAGTAGCTATAATTCCATCAGGAAAACAGAGGAAACCCTGAAGTTATCTAGAAGAGGATCCTGTATTGACAGATCCAGATATAGGAGGAGGTGGAGGAGGGGCAAGTTAAAATGACTTAATTCTATTTTTATGACTTACAAAGCAATATGTTCTCATGTTCGGAGAGTAGAAATTAAAAATAGGCAAAAGGAGAAAATAAAAGCTGTCAGTAATCCTACTCCAGAGGTAATTACTTCTCAAAGTTCAGTTGATATCATTCAAGCCTTTTTTGTATTCTTATATACACATATGTATTTTCTTTTCCAAAAATAGAATCATTTTGAACAACATTGTTCTGTAACATTTTTCTTCAATTAGAAATATACTCTGAACATTTTCTGTCATTGCATTTCCTTCTGCACAGGATTTAGAATGACTGTTCTTGACTTCTGCCTTTTGGTCATACCCTGGATCCAAATTCTGTTGGCTCTACCTTCACAACAGATCCAGAATTTTGCTACGGCTTCAACCCTGGTCCAAGGTGCCCTTGGAATATTATGATATCTTCCCAACAAATCTCCCCCTTTTGACCTCTTCCATTATGTCCATCTTAAACACAGCAGCCAGAATGATTATTCGAAAACCTAAGTCAGATCATGTTGCTCCTCTGCCCAAACCCTCTATGGGCTTCTCCTTCCATAGACTGAACTTCAAAGTTCTTACTATGATCAGTAAGGTCCTGCCTCACCTTACCTACCTCTTCTCTCCTGCCCACTTCACTTCAGCCACAGTGACTTCCTTGCTGTTTCTAGAATGTGCTCCAGTCTTAGGGCCATGTATTTTCTGTTCTTTCTTTCTAGAACACTCTAGAACATTCTCTACCCCCATATCTGCACAACTTTTTCAAACAAAGTTGCCTCCTTCAACTTTACTTAGATGTCATCTTCTCAATGAAACCTTCCCTGGCTAGGCTTTTTAATATTTTCTAGCTCCTACCCAAACCCTTCCCCCACACACTCTTCATCCTCCTGCCCTGCTTGATTTTTCTTCACAGGCAGTATCACCCTCCAACATACCAAATATTGTTCTTTTATGAAAAATGTGTTATGTCTGTTGCCTTTACCCACTTGCCCCAACCCAGCATGCGGGCTTTGCAAGGCCAGGCTTTCTGTCTGTGTTGTGTTCTGCATTTCTCTCCCCTGTAGAGTCATGCCTGGTGCAGAGTACACACGTGCTAAACATTCGCTGAATGAAGAGATAGCATAACACCTGTGGATATGGATATGGACCATGATATGTTTAAGCAGTCTCTATTGTTGGGCATCTGGTTGTATCCATTTCCCTTTACTATTATAGATAATGCTGTGATCCACAAAACTAAGCCCTTTTCCTCATACACAGTTTATTTCTTTAGACCAAATTCTCAGAATTGGGTATATATTTTTTAGTTTCCAATATGTAGTGCAAATTTACTTTCCAAAATGCGTACATCAAGGAATGCTTATACTGGCAGTGGTCTGAGTCAGCAACCATTTGCCCACACCCAGGAATCTGGGTAGTACCGGAAGTCTCCGTGTATGTATTCCCTGATCCAAGCAACAGCTTCTCAGGAAATACATTAAAAGGTTTACATACTTTGACACTGGGGGGAATGGAACTCATTGAACCAAAATCTTCAAAAGACTGGAACTCTAGAGGGTAAGCGAAGTGGTAAAAGAAGGGGAGCATTGGCAGGAAGAGGGACGGTCTTGGGCTGACCCCATGAGGATGTAGCTGTGCATCTGTCCCTGCTGTTTTGGGCAACACTGAGACTATGAGAGCCACGCAGATGCTTGTCTGCACTGTTTTTCTTTTTTTTAAGAGATACTTGTAGAACATCTATTCTGTACAAAGTTCTGTGCCCAGTGCTTTTGGGATGCCAAGTGCATGCTGGTCCCTGCCCCAGAGATGGCAACAACCCATCCTGGGAGAGAAGACATGCTTAAATAACTCCAGAGTTGTCCCTGGGAAGAGATGAGCAGTGCCAGATGAATGAGGAAAGAGAACCCTACAGGCTGGTATGGTCAGAGAAGGCTTTGGACAGAAGTGGCTGACATCTCCAGAGGGTTTACTGTAATGCCAGACACTGTTCTAAGTATTCTTAAAGTTACTGAATGCTTACAGTGACCCTCATGGGGTAGGTGCTACTAGTATCTACATTCTAAAAAAGAAAAATCAAGGCACAAAGAGATGAAATCACTGGCACAAGGTTGCAAGGGTGGAGAGTGGTAGTAAGAGAGATGGGTTCTGGAATCCCCTACTACTCACTACTCTTTGCAACCTTCATGTTTAAGTTATTAGGGTTGTGTAACAAACCATTCCAGAATTAAACACAAAGCAACCATTTCATTATGCTCATGAACCCCGTGGGTCAGGGATTTGGACAGAACACAACAGGGACAGCTTATCTCTGCTCCACCACACCTGGGGCCTCACCTGGGAGGAGGCATGGCTGGGGTTCAATCATCTGGAAGTATCTACACTCAGAGGATGAAGCTGTCTTTCCCCTGGGGACCTCAGCTGAAGCTGCAGCTGGAACACCCACATTTGGTTTCTCTGGGTGGCCTGGGCCTATACACAGTGTGCTGTCCTCAGTGTACTCACACTTACATGGCTATTTAAGGCTCTAAGTGAGAGTGTCCCCGCAAATAAAGTGGAAGTGGCATAGCCTTTTCTGACCTAGCCCTGGACATCAGGCAGAGTCCAAGTCTACCCACATTTAACAGGAGAAAATATAAACTCCCTACTTCTTTATGGGAGGAGTGGCAAAGAATTTGCTGCCTGTGTGTGTGTGTGTGTGTGTGTGTGTGTGTGTGTGTGTGTAATAGATTTTATTTTTTTAGAGCACTTTTAGGTTCACAGCAAAGTTGAATGGAAAGTACAGAAAGTTCCCATAGACCTCCTGTCCCCACATGTGCACAGCCTTCCCCACTATCAACATCCCCCACCTGACTGGTACATTTGTTACAATTAATGAATCTACATTGACATGTCATCATCACCCAGAGTCTATAGTCTATATTAGGGTTCACTCTTGGTGTTTACATTCTGTAGGTTTGACAAATACAAAATAACATGCATTCACCATCATAGTATCATGCAGAATAATTTTACTACCCCCAAAATCTTCTGTGTTCTATGTATTCATCCCTCTCTTCCTCTTAACTCCTGCCAACCTCTGATCTTTTTACTGTCTCCGTAATTTTGCCTTTTCCAGGATGTCCTAGAGTTGGAATCCTACAGTATGTAGACTTTTCAGATTGGGTTCTTTCATTAGTGATATGCATTTAAGTTTCCTGCATGTGTTTTCATGGCTTGGTAGTTCATTTCTTTTTAGTGCTGAATAAATTATGTTGTCAGGATGTAACAAAGTTTATTCATCCATTCACCTACTTAAGGACATCTTGGTTGCCTCCAAGTTTTGGCAATTATGAATAATGCTGTTATAAACATTTGTGTGCAGGTTTTTGTGTGGACATAAGTTTTCAACACCTTTGGGTAAATATCAAAGAACTCAATTGCTGGATTGTATGGTAAGATAATGTTTAGTTTTGTAAGAAACCACCAAGCTATCTTTCAAAGTGGTTGTACCATTTTGCATTCTCACCAGCAATGAATGAGAGTTCCTGTTGCTTGCAGCCTTTTTAAAAACTGTCACACTTCATAAGGGATATGAAGCTTGAAAAGGATCTTGAGCTGGGGGTAAGTGAGATTTGTAAGTGGACAAAAGAGAGGAGAAGAGATTCTGGGTCTGGAGTCATATTCTGGGAAACTATGCCGTCCAGAAGGGACTTAGTCACAAGGAGCAATAAACAGATAACCCACTGATTATTCCCATGGGGACATAATCATTTTTTTCCCTTGAAATTTGGATGCTGCTGCTTAGATCTCTCTGTCCCCAGCAAACTTCTGAGGCAAAGCTGTTGGAGGTGTCTTTCTTTGTCTCCTTTGGGACCTGGGTAGTAAGGAATTTGGTCTCACCAAAGAGATCTGACTTTTGTCCCTGGCTCCTGCAAGGTGTCCACTAAACCTTTGGAACTCCCTGAGTGATAGGACAGTCTTTGTTATTCATAGTGAGCCCCTTGGACCACACCTGATAGTT
The DNA here is from genome assembly GCF_004348235.1 of Phoca vitulina. Taxonomy (NCBI): domain Eukaryota; kingdom Metazoa; phylum Chordata; class Mammalia; order Carnivora; family Phocidae; genus Phoca; species Phoca vitulina. The sequence continues at coordinate 6,701,698 of NW_022589734.1, forward strand.
TGTGCTAATAGAGAAACTCATGATGAGCCCCTCAGGCCATGTGATAACAGCCAAAATTCCTTGGAGAAAGATCTGGAATTAAGTTTAGCCTTATGGGTAACAAATCAATCAATCATGCCTATGTAATGAAGCCCCAATAAAATCTCTGGACACCAAAGCTTGGGGGAGTTTCCCTGGTTGGCAGTAATCCATGTGCATTGTCACACATTGATGTTGGGAGGCTGTCACCTCCTGAGGACAATGGAAGTCTTGTGTTTGGAAACCCCTGGACTCTTTCCCCTTGTGTCTTCCTTTGGCTGGTTCTACCTTTCCCTCTAATAAACCATAGCCATAAGTATAACAGATTTCAGCGATTTCTGCAAGCCATTCCAGTGAACCATTGAAACTGGAGGTAGTTTCAGAAAATCCCTGAATTTACAGGTGATGTCAGAAGCAAGGGTAGCCTTGGGGACTGTTCCTTCAGACTCTGCAGCTTGACAAGCTCCAGGTAGGCCCCCTCTGCCTCTGAGCCTCCTCTAAGCAACAGACAACCTTGAATTGTTCTTTATTTCAGTTGTTTCACTGTAATCCTAAGACATGGCCACATGTTGTTACTTATTGCAGATACCAGAAATGGGTCTTAGAGGAAATAATAAAGTTCTTATCCTTAGCTGTACACCTAATAGTTCGTACATCATCATAATGTGGATATAATATACACACACACATACCTATAAAGTATCTGGTTATGTGCATTCAAGTGTGTAACCTGCAATCTGTGTGGTGTGGAAATGACACTTTTTAAAATAAGAAGGCCTCTTTCCCTGCGTTTTCCACAAGGCAAGGCCATTTTTCTTGTGCCATCAGATGGAGTATTTATAAAATAAAGCCAAACTCTCCTGTTTGTGCTTCCTCCAGCCTTTCGGATGAAATAAATCCTTCACCTTGGCAAAGGGCCTGACAAGCATTTAGTATTAATTAATTCTTGGAAGTCTCTGGGGAGAAGGTAAATATTCTTGGGAACCGACAAAACGGATTATTTCATTAAGCAGGTAAACCAGTCCCCTCAGGCCTGAGCCACTTCTACTTCCTGGGTTTCCCTTGCACGGGGCTGGCCCAGGACTGTCGTGCCACCCCAACACTCAGAGGCAGGGTGGACGAGAGTACCGTGCGCCGTGTGTGTTTGTCTCTTTACTTCTCCTTTCACTGACAGCCTCACTCCAGGCTTTTCCATTCCAGCGTTTTTCCTACTTAGGAAATGAATTTGACCAGTCTTTGGATGTTCAAAAGGAGAACCCAGTGGTATCAGTTGCTGACATAGTGTAAAATTCGCTTGGGTTAAATGTCTGTCCTTGGTAACTTTCTAGTTTTCCAGGTAATGATTTTATTATTTTTGAAGTGTGCATGATGACTTTTGCCTGCTGGATGGCTGTGTTTGCTTTCTTCTCTTCTGCTCCTTCTCACTTCATCCCCTGTAGACCTACATTCCTCAATCTAGAGGTAGGCTGGGGGCACCGACGGGGCAGGGGGAATCCTTTGTCAGACCACAGGTCATCTGAATTTGCACTGTCCATTGAGTGTGTAAATCACTACAACAGTGGCTCTAATATCCTTGCCAAACACACTTAGATCCAATTACAGAGTTTGCAGCTAAAGGACTGAAGACACTACTCACTCATCACGATGGCTTTGCATCCACTCTTTGTGTAGGCACATGGGTCTCATCCAGTATCAAGCAGAGGCTTGGTCTTAGTCCCGAATAGGGCTTTGCACACACTAACGCTCAGTGTGGTGGGTGGTACTATGGTTCACCAATATTCAGTTCTCTTCTAATTTCGGATTACGGTTTTCCACACTTCTGAATTTAGGAATGGCCAAGTGATGAGTTCCAGACTGAGACATGGATATAGGAATGAGGTGTGTCCCTTCTGAGCTAAGACATTTATTTGCCAGCTTGACTCATTGGCCCTCCCCTCTCTTGTGGGGAACAGTGAAGCCTCACATAGAGGTGGTGGTGTCATAAGATGGCGTAAAGTAAACTTTGCAGAGAACTGCCCCCACCCCCCTGCAGCATCCATCTTAGACATGTAGTATGAGGGAGATATAACCTTTCGGTGTGCTTAGCCTCTGAGATTTTGGTGGTGTTTGCTACTATAGCCTAGCCTAGCTTATGGGTTGGCAAACTACTGGCCATGGGCCAAATCTGGCCCTTCGTCTGTGTTTGTAAATAAAGTTTTATTAGGACACAGCTATACCCATTCACATACAACCATTATTTTTTTTAATTTTTTATTTAAATTTAATTTAGTTAACGTATGTTGTACTACTAATTTCAGGGGTAGAATTTAGTGATCTTTCATGATGCAGTAACACTGATGAACAGTTGTGACAGAGAGCATGGCCTGGAAAGCAGAAAATGTTTACTATTTGGCCCCTTAGAGACAAGGCTAGCTAATACCTGTGTATCCTGACTGACACACTCAATGAAAGTGTTTTGAATAATTAAATTGACAGTATAAAAGGTGGAAGCCCAAAATTGATTCTAAAATCATGTCAGATTATTTTGCATGTTAATCAGTGCAACTTAATTGGCAAGCATATATTGAGTGCCATTATACGTCAGACTGGGGGAGAATGCTTTCTCCTTGGGGCCCTCTGGCTTCAGGGGTGGGGGAAATGTGCTCCCCTTCTTTGTAAATTTGGGAAATAAGGACTGATGGTAGAAAGGAGGCTATGATGAGAATAAAAAACCCCAAGGATACTGCAACAGACTGAGGGATATCTCACCACTATTTCCACTAAAATTCATTCAGTAAGTCATTCATTAGACACATTGTGAGCTGTTGCCATTGACTAAGTCCAGAGCAGGAGAGTTGGCCCAAAGAAGTCATGAGGCAGTTACTATACAGCATGATATGTGTTAGGATGTGAACGGTACAAGTTGCCCAGGGAGGGTTCTTCCTTATTCCTACCTCACCCTTGACCTAGCCAAAGTGGTAACTGGTAATTCCCTGAGACTGAAGCCAGGCCAAGGCTAAGAATCAGAGATCCACCAGCTGGAGTACTTGGGAATTTTCTTCCCTCTGGAGAAACTGTGAAACAATCTCTTCACACCCACATCACATAGCAATTTCTAGATCCTTGCTTTAGGCGGAATCTCACCACTAAGGCTTGTAACACAAAAGACCTTTCCCCATGCATACCTGCCTCTGGCTCTTTTCATCTGATGGAAAGAAGCATCCTATTGATCCTGAGAGCACAATTGGAACTTGTGATTTTCTTTTTTGGGGAGGTGTGGGGCTCTGTGGTTGGGAGGAAAGGGCTGGCTAAGCTGGGTGGGAGGTAATAGAGCGGTAGATACACACAGGCTGAAATGATAATAAATGTGGGGTGCTGCAGTCTGAGGTTTTATGTGGAGTTTGCCTTTCCCACATTTGTACCTCCAACAAATTGATTTGGTACCCAGTTCCAGCCATCATCTTATTTCAAGTTCGGTTACCTAGGAAACAGAGGGCACACTGCTGGGACAGTCTGCCTGTGTCCTGTGCCGACCAAAGCTATTAAAGCCCATCAACTTGGTCTCTGAGAAGCACTGAACATGGACAGTTTCTACTTCCAGCCAGGTTCTTATTTATTTATTTTACTGCTTCGGCAGCAAAATGAGTTATTGAACTGTTCGGTCCATCGATTGGGACAGCTTCTTCTCCCCTTCATCCCTCAGATGCCCGAAGCTCTCTGGAGCTGGTGGCAGCCCAGAGGCCTTGTGTTGATGGTGAGTCCTCAGTGGGGAAGCTGGGCAACCTTCACCCTCAATCCCGTGGGGCCAGGGATCTGGGCTGTGCTGAGGCGTGGCACCACCACCAGTCTTTGAACACGCAGAGGAAGCTCTGGCAGACAAACACACGTGCATGCAAAACTTTGTATGCAATTTAATGAAGGAACTAGACTCCCAGGCTAAATACTTTTGATCTAAGTTTATTCTTCTGGGGATGAATTTCTTAGTTTTGAAAAAAGTAAATAAGCTTTCGATGTGTCCAAGATTCAACAGTCCACTGTCCTAGGGACTATTATTATTTTTTTATTTGGGTCACCAAAGGAAAATTGTATTTCCCTGAGCATCCTGGGGGGTCTCTCAGTCCACTTGCATTTGCTCTAAAACTAGTGAACGTGATGGAAACTATGCCATAGTGTCTCCAGGCCCCTGTCTGTTTTTTGTACAACCTGAAAACTAAGAATGGTTTTTTACATTTTTAAGTGTAAAATGTAAAAAAAAACTACATTTACATTTTAAGGAGGGGGGGAACAATTGCTCAAGGAGTTGAAGGTATTGCTTCCTGGTCTGAAAAGCCAAATATATATATATATTATTTTGAGAGAGAGAGAGTCTGGCACACTTGCACGACTAGGGTGGAGAGGTGGGGAAGGGCAAGGAGGGGCAGAGGGAGAGAGAATCTTTTTTTTTAATTTAAATTCAATTAATCAACATATAGTGTATTACTAGTTTCAGCAGTAGAGTTCAGTGATTCATCAGTTGTATATAACACCCAGTGCTCATTACATCACATGCCCTCCTTAATGCCCATCACTCAGTTACCCCATCACCCACCCACACCCCTCCAACAACACTCAGTTTGTTTCCTAAAGTTAAGAGTCTCTTATGGTTTATCTCCCTCTCTGATTTCGTCTTATTTTATTTTTCCCTCCCTTCCCCTATAATCATCTGTTCTGTTTCTTAAATTCTACATATGAGTGAAATCATATAATTGTCTTTCTCTGATCGACTTATTTTGCTTAGCATAATACCCTCTAGTTCCATCCACATCATTGTAAATGGCAAGATTTCATTTTTTGATGGCTGCATAATATTCCAGTGTGTGTGTGTGTGTGTGTGTGTGTGTGTGTGTATACACACCACATCTTTATCCATTCATCTGTTGATGGACATCTAGGCTCTTTCCATAGTTTGGCTATTGTGGACATTGCTGCTATAAACATTGGGGTGCAGGTACCCCTTTGGATCCCTACACTTGTATCTTTGGGGTAAATACCCAGTAGTACAATTGCTGGGTCATAGGGTAGGTCTATTTTTAACTTTTTGAAGAAACTCCATACTGTTTTCCAGAGTGGTTGTACCAGCTTGCATTCCCACCAGCAGTGTGAGAGGGTTCCCCTTTCACGGAGAGAGAATCGTAAGGGGCAGAGGAGAGAGAGAGAACCTTAAGTAGGCTCCATGCCCAGCGTGGAGCCCCACGTGGGGCTTGATCTCACGACCCTGAGATCATGATCTGAGCTGAAATCAAGAGTCAGAGGCTCAACTGACTAAGCCACCCAGGCTCCCCAAACCTAAAATATTTATTACCTAGCCCTTTAAAGAAAAAGTTTACCACCCCCCATTTACTTCTTTCCTTCCTTCCTTCCCTCCTTCCTTCCTTCCTTCCTCCTTCCTTCCTTCCTTCCCTCCCTCCTTCCTTCCTTCCTTCACTCTTTCCTTCCTTCACTCCTTCCTTCCTTCCTTCCCTCCATCCCTCCTTCCTTCCTTCCTTCACTCCCTCCTTCCTTCCTTCCTGCCTTCACTCCCTCCTTCCTTCCTTCCTTCCTTCACTCCTTCCTTCCTTCTTTCCTCCCTTCCTTCCTTCCTTCTTCCCTTCCTCCCTTCCTTCCTCCCTCCCTCAGTCCCTCCCTCCCTTCCTTCTTTCTGAGGATGAAGTCTCTCCTTCAGTGTGTGGCCTCTGGATCCAAAATCTGGGTCAGGTCTAGAAACTGAGCAAACCCAGTTCATCCATTCTTGATTTCTTTGATTGCACAGATGGCATGCCATCCTTACTGGCTGCCCATCTATTTTGCCCTTAGGGGCCCCAAGTTTTAGTAAGTATTGACTTCACTCTCTGTGGGTCAGGCCTCCTGGCGGCCCCTCTGACCTGGATACTCTGATAACTGCCTCCTCCTGGCTTCTGATGTGACGTGGCCTCTGTTGTTCCAGAGTCCTCTCGCCCCCTTTCCCATCAGTGAGCCCAGTTCTGTGGCGGCATCCCCACAGAGCCACCACTGAACCCCTGAGGGGAGCTGGAGCCTATCTCACCTACACCTTCCTTAGCGCCTTGGGAAACAGGGTATCCCCTGGACCCCTCTTTGGAGCACATTCCTCAGCTGAGTTTTCCAGCCTCATAGTGTATCCACTTGAGCACGCGCATTCCTCTGAACAGTCTTCGCCATATGCCATGGAAATGCTGGTAGCTACGACTTCTCCACTAGCATGTCTGCACCATTTCCTGGGGCCCTCCCCTGGGTGCTCCATCCTGAATCCCTGAGGGGTGCTCCCAAACTGATGACATTTCCACTACCAAACCTCCTGTTCCACCCCTCTCACTCCGGCACACTCAGAGTCCCGTCCCACGCATATGTGCCTATCCTGCTGCTCCAGCTGGCTGGGTCCTGCTGCTCTTTTGAGGAGAGTCCCTCTCCTCCTCCCAGACCCAGAATGACCCTGGCTGGAGTATATGGTGCCTTAACCCTAGTATAGGGCCTTGTGCCAGAAGCGGGGGTGGATGGATCCTGAGAGGAGCATATGTTTTATGGGGGAGAGGCACCTGCACCGTCTTCAGGCAAGGGGCCAAGGAGTGGGGGGGGGGCTCTTCTGTAGGCTCAGAGGGGTCAGCAGGATTGGGGCTTTCAAGATTCTCAGCAGCAGCAACCCCCATGTCCCCACCTTAGGTGTCAGGGTCCCATTATTTTCCAGCTGGGTCCTGGCCTTGGCATGACAGACGTGACCTGTTTAGAAGAGTAGCCTCTCTGAAATTCTGCTGCCCTGCAGATTCCATTCCTTGCCTTGTCTTCAGTGTCCCACTGTAGAGATAAGAGCCTCTCTTTATGCTTCCAAGAAGGCCCTCTGGCTTTCAAACTTGGATTTCATTGCTGATCTATCACTCAGCTTTCCTTTCTCTTTTTCCAGAAGTCAATCAACTTCAGCAGTAGCTACACAATTCTGTTCTCCTTATAGCAATGATTTCCCTCGTATTTCTCAAATGCCTGATGCATCCCCTACCACTGATATATCATCCCATTTCACCCCTGGTGAAAGTTCTAGCAATCATAAGTGTATCTTATGCCAGGGGGTCTGGATTCCACCTCCATCAGCAACAGGTGGCAGATGATCCTGTTCCAATATCTCATTGTAATGTCTGCTTTCTTGAACCACTGCTGGTACCTACCAACTGTCACAGGCTGGGTTCGCTGGGAAGCCAACTCTGAACTAAAGATTATTGTGCAGGATGTTTGTTAGGGAGAAGTCTGATGAGCCACATGCATGGAAGGGAAGGGAAGGAAGCAGAACTGGGCAGAGGAAGGTGTCAAGCTGTGATACAGTTCCAACTAAGACCTCAGGGGACTCCTTGGGGGATGATGGAGCAGAATGGCCCTTTAGAGGTGCCCCAACTAGTCTTTTGTGACCCTCCATCATTGGGTGTGAGATGCCCTAGAAAGAGTGGGTGGCCTTGGGCAAGGTGGCTCTTTCCAGCGTAAGCAGGAAAGATCTTTGCAGGCTGTCTTGTGGTAATACTTCCAGCAGCTGGGGAATGTTGTTCCTGAAAGGGATCTGGGCAGCACATTGCAATGTCCACTGCACCCTTGTCAGATATCCAGCCCCCAGTCCCAGCTTGTCTGCTGACAACTGTGGTCTTGGATAGATCTCTTAATCTCTGTGATCCTCAAGTTTCCTTAAACCAAAAAAACAAAAAAAGGTTAAAATCAACATATGCCCATTTTAGAAAAACAAGCAAAATATGCTCACGTAGAAAGCAGAGTTACGTAACTGTAGGCTCACCACTCAGAGATAGACATTCCCAACCTGAAATGTGTTTCTTATCTTTTAGCTCCATATTTTTAACATAGTTGTAACTGTGCGCAATGTTCAATTTTGTATTCTCATTTTCACTTAACATTATATATGAGTGTTATCACAAACTCTTTGTAAACATTAATTGGAATGATAAATTGTTTGCAGCTATAAAAGTAATGGCTATTCATGATAAAAATTTTTAGAAAAAGAATCCACATCTCTCCCTTTAGAAATAACCCCAATTAAATTTTTGTTGCATAGCTCTTTGGTTTTGTATTTGTGTGTTTATAAATAAAATTGGAGAATGTTTTCTACATTTTACTATTTTCTAACACCAATATCCAATTCTCCAGACACCGAGTGTCCTACAATTCAACACAATTCTGACCCTATCTCCTCAGAGTCAACATCAGATGCCACAGGTTTAAAGGCTCAGCCCACAGGACCACCCCCACTCCAGAGGCCAGGTGCTGGCCTCAAAGGAAGCCACCCAAACTTGAGACCAAATGGCCATAAAACAAGGGTTCTCACAACCCCCTCTTCAGGTTGGATAATTTGTTAGAATGGCTCACCAAACGCAGGACGACACTTTACTTACAGCAGTTTATTATAAAGGATACAAATGAACAGCCAGATGAGGGGTACATAAGGTGAGGTCTGAAGGATCCTGAGCTCAGGAGCTTCTGTCCCAGTTGAGATGGGGTGTTCCACTCTCCCAGCACATGGATGTGTTTGCCAATTTGGAAGCTTACCGCATCTCATTGTTCATCAGTTTCTATAGAGCTCAATTTTTAATGCCACCTCCCTTCCAGTAAACTCAAGTGTAACCAAAAGGGGCTCCTTATGAATAACAAAAGGTGGTCCTATCATAGAGGAAATTCCAAGGGTTTTAGGAGCTCTGTGCCAGAAACTGCGACCAAAGACTAAATATATTTCCTATGACACCATAATTTTAAATCTGTTTTTCTCACTTCACGTCCTGAGCATTCCTTCTACATATTACATATTTGTCTACACCATCATTTTAATACCTGAAGAATATTCTACTGCACCTATATATAGCAAAACTAATCAGTCTCCTTTTTGAAAATTTTTTTCTTTTTTTAAAATACTTTTTCTAATATAAATAACCTCCTGATGAAGATTCTTACATGGAGATTTTTGTGTTCATCTTTGATTATTTCCTTGGTATAAAATCTTAGAAGTAAAATGATTGGGAAAAGTCTATGAAAATCTCCAGTATTCTTCTTTTCCTTCATAACTGAACAAAGAATCAACCAGATTAAGTACAATGGGTATCTGACTGAAGATTAGGCTTCATTACTTTAGTGTTGTGTAACAATTTTTTTTTCTTTATCTTAAATATAGTAGTTTGGGAAGCCAGCAACTAGAATTTTTCCATAGTCTACCAGGTTTAGAACAGAATGGGGTCCAAGTACAATCAAATTGCTCCCCTACATCCCCAGCCAAAGCTCACCACTACCTAAAGAATGCCATACTTCTGAAGTTGGACAGCAGGCAGAACCACAAGACCCAACATCTCAGAGTGTTTGTTCACTACTGATGTGCAGAAATGAAAAACTTTGAGTCCTATAGGCTGTTTAGATTGTTGATGTGTGTGTGGATTGCATGAAATTAGATCACAGACTGGTTAGGGACAGAGAGCAATGGCCTCTTGATAAACTAATACCTGCATCAGTGTGTTTTGGGTTAGGCAATTTATATAATATTTTTATGTAATATTATTGCTTTTCAAAAAAGCAAAAGAAAACCCTTCTTCATAAAGAAGTAAATCCCTCTCACAGTGCTCTATGTTAAAAGACATATACAAGCTCTAAGTACAAATTAAATGCTCTTGCCTGCCTGCCACCCTGTGTAACTCTCATAAATGCCACTTCATAAATCCTCTGTTGCACAGTTCTATCGCTCAAACACAGTCTACTCTGGGACATTTGCACTGTCCCTTGCCCCTTCTGTTTAAGCCTTGTTATTATTTCTCCAAAAAGAGCTGGTAGTGGTCTGCACCTTTGCTGCCACCCTAGGAGAATTGCTTGTCCTACTTCCTCTGCACAGAGCCTTCTTCGGTCTCCAAGCAGAGGTCCCCACCTTATCACACCATTTCTCTGCTAAATGGTCCTTGTGACTTCTGGAAAACAAAGACACAAACATCTCTGTTGCTGCAATTAGCTCCTACCTCAGTTACTTCCTCCTGGTGCGGGACCCCTTAAAGACAATGCTTTTTATAAAGCATCAGACATTTTCCTTGAGGCATTTTTGAGAGTCACCGAGGAAAAGAGCTTTTATTTTAAACATTGTAGTACAGACCTCCTGGAGCTGCTCATTCTCACCAGACACCAGGAGGCAGGCATGGCGGCAGAGAGTAGCTCAAACGGTTTGCTCATCAACTGATCAACTGTAGCCAAAGTGGGTCCGCAAAAGAGCTTCATGTCCTAACCTGCTGACTTGCGTGGGTTCATTTTGTCACTGTGGTATTTGCACTTTGTTATAAGCCCTGAGAGAGATGGGTATTACTGAGTGGAGAATCTTGAGACATTCTTAGCAAAGGCTCTCCGCAATATAGAAAGAATTCTGTTCTGTGTAATGGAAGCAAAGAGGGGAGTATCACTATTGGTGGTTGACAACGATCATAACAAAAGAAGGATTTGATTTGTGAAAGGTGACTAAAGATGAACAAGATTCCAGCAAGCCAGAGTTGTCCGAAATATGTTGGTTGTCTGCTGCCCCACTGCTTACAAACAACGATCACACTGGCATCCTTGGTATGAAAGGGTGTGGTGCGGTGTGTGGATTGGATCAGTCAGCACCTAGCCTCTTCCTCCTGTGCTTCTCTGCACTGCACGGCCAGAAGACTAAAACTACATTTCATTGTCCCTGCAGCTAGGGGTTGGGAGGTGAATCGAGTCCTCCCACTTGGATGCTGTTTAGATATCTATTGCTAAGTAACAAATGACTCCAAACCCTGCTGCTTAATACAGCCAACGTTTATTCTCTCTCCTAGTGCTGAAGGTCTGGAGTCCGGGGGCAGCTTAGCCAGGCGGTTCTGGCTCATGGTCTCTCATGAAGCCCAGAAGTCCACCAGGATGATTGTCTCGGAAGCTGGAGGGGCTGCTTGCATGCTCACTCATATGGTTGCTGGTGAGAGGCCTCAGTTCCTCACCCTATGGGCTTCACTACCAGGTTGCAAGAATGTCCTCAAGACAAGGCAACTGCGTTCCCCCAGAGTAAGGGATCTGAGAGAGGAAGAGAACAAGAGATAGAAGTCATCGTGTCTCCTACAACCCAATCTTGGAAGTGACACACCATCACTTGCCCTGGGCTCTATTAATCACACAGACCGCCCCTGGTACAATGGTGGAGGGACTCCACCAGGATGTGAACACCAAGAGGCAGGGATCATTAGGGGCCATCTTGGAGGCTGGCCATCACAGACACAGGCTAGGAGGTTCAAAAGGCAGGAATGGGGTGGAAGCCATTTTCTTGCTTACATGGCAGCTTTTGCTAACAATCAGGTAATAGGGAGGGATTTGCTGCAGCATGTCCAGCCTCATCTTCATGGGGATTGAAAGGCATTCTGGTGGCTGCAGTGGCCCAACTCAGCACTGTCCAGCCCCCAGCTTCCTGGTGGTGGCAGCATAGCTTCCTGGTCTTTTATTTCAGCTCAGCAGCTGTGTGCTCTTGAACCCAGTTCCCAAGGCTGTCTCCTGGGGATGCTCTGGCAGCCATTCCTCCAGCCCTTCCAATGCATTACATTCTCTTTCCTTAAATACAGCTGCACCTGGTGGCTCAGTCAGTTAAGCAGTCTGCCTCTTGATTTCGGTTCAGATTGTGATCTCAGGGTCGTGAGATCAAGCCTCACATTGGGCTCCCCACTGAACACGGAGCCTGCTTGGGATTCTCTCTCTCTCTCTCTCTCCCTCTGCCCCTCCCACAACCCATGCACTTTCTCTCTCTCTCAAATAAATAAAATCTTTTAAAAAAATAGCTGCAATTCAACAGTCTTACACAATTCACAGCGCTCACCATAGCACATACCCTCCCCAATGTGTATCACCCAGCCACCCCATCCCTCCCACCCCCCACCACTCCAGCAACCCTCAGTTTGTTTCCTGAGATTAAGAATTCCTGTTGAATCACAGACTGTACCTCTGAAACAAATAATACATTATATGTTAAAAAAAAAAAAAAGGAAGAAGATAGCAGGAGGGGAAGAATGAAGGGGAGGGAATTGGAGGGGGAGATGAACCATGAGAGACTATGGATGGGAGGGGGGTGAGAGGATGGGTTAACCTGATGATGGGTATTAAAGAGGGCATGTTCTGCATGGAGCACTGGGTGTTATACGCAAACAATGAATCATGGAACACTACATCAAAAACTAATTATGTAATGTATGGTGATTAACATAACATAATAATAAAAATAAATAAATCAATAAATAAAAGTAGTATGGTTGTTATAAAAAAAAAAAAACCAGCTGCAGTAAATTCCTAGTCCAGCAACTGGACCATGACTGACACAGACAGGGATCACTCCTCCAGGTAAAAACGACAAACACGGTTGTGACTGGAGTGTTCTGAGCATGTTACATTCACTCAACAAATTGTACAGGTGACAGAACTGAGATGCTGAGAGATAAGTGAACTTCACATTCACACAGGTAATGAAAAGTAGAGCTGGATTTCAGAGCCCATACTCTTAACCCTGTGCCACACTGGGGCCACTCAGAGGGCCACATCTTAAAAACTCTCTCTTAGAAGGACTGCAGTGTCTAAAAGGATATGGGTGCCTGCTCACAAAGGCTGACAAGGTCTTGGGTTTCTTCATATAATCATTTTTTTATTTTTATGAGACATCCGGCAGGTAATAATTCACTGTCAAGAATCTCAAGCTCCAGGCAAAATACAGCACCCAGGCTAATAGCCAAGATCAGTGAGCAGAGGCTAACAGAACCATCCTCTCTAATTTCTCCTATGAACCTGAATAAGACCCCCAATGTTAAGGAGAGCATTTTTAATATTTATTGAAAAATTTTACCCACAACCCAATTTTGTTCAGACATTGCACTGAAAAAAACTGACTCCTGCTCTATGTTAAATATCACTATCTGTATGGTGATGACAATGAAGTCCCAATGAAACCGACTTGCTCACTAGCTTTCATTATGAGAATCACAGGACCTCTATTGAATCCTAGCTGGCACACAGTATTATGTCATTCTGGAAATACAGGGTTCTATCTGTGAATTCATTCAACAAGTGTTTCTTGAGCAGATACTATGCTCTGTGCACTGGATATTTAAGTAGAGGATATAAACAGTGATGAGTGAGGTCTTTGATGCTACAAGGTCATGGGCTCTTTGGTGGTAGAAGTATAAACAGCCAAGCCACCTGCTTTGTGCAGTTACAGCTGTTGGGTCAGGCCCGAGGGTCAAGGGTCATTTCTCATGAATAGTTCTGAATGGAACATGGAATGTGTTTCAGGAAAGCCCGTTGAGGGAGAACCCCCCTAAGATGTTTTTTTATATAAGCAGTTAGCAGGTGTTTGAGGCAAGGAAGAGAATTAAGGTAACTGTGATATTCAAACTAACCACTTGTTGAGTGCTTCTTGCATGCCAGAAATAAATACTTTGAAGACATTCTCAAATTTAATCCTCATAACCACCTCACGAAACAGGTTCTATTAGGGTCCTCATCCCATGAATGGAGAAAAAGAGATGGAGAGTATCAATCATTTGCTTAAAGTTATACAGTTGGTTGGTCATGAAGGCAGAATTGAATTCACAGGCTATGATCTTGATTTCCAAATCCTGGCTGGTTGGCCTAGATCATCCAAGTAAAGTGCTTACACCAATTGATGCCATCTCTGTGCTTGTCCTGACCTCACTGATAAATTCATTTGCCATTATCCCTACCCCAGCCTCTGGGGTTGAGGAGGTTGGGAAAACCAAGATTTCTTTTAGTGCCTCATAATAAACATGGTAGATAAAGGATATTATGATAATTTTTCCTTAATTATTTGGCTTTCCCTATAATAATGCAGTTAATTAAGCTGGCTCCTACAGAGCTGCTCAACTGAGACTGATAACAGAAACACAAATTGATCTTTCTGGTCTTAGGTTTTTCTAAGTCAAGTTCATTCATGCCTATCTACAAGGTGTTGTTTTTACCTATATAGGTGAATTACATTCTATTCATTGAGCAGTGTAGGGATTCTCACACCATAATGTGCATCTAAATCTTCAAAGCAGATTCCTGGGCCTCATGTCAGATCTACTGAATTGACATCTTTGGGAGAGCAGCCCAACAATCTACATTAGGTTCCATGAGACCTAATGAGGTGGAACCCTGAGACGGAGAGGCTTTCACTGGCACCTGGCTGGAATGCCTAATCAGCTGAGGTCATTTTGGAGCATGGTTCTAGGTCCAAATCCTGCTTGCACCACTTACATGCCTTATTAGGGGAGCAAGAGGTAGAATGATGGGATGAGGTCAGAGAGCCATTTTAGGAACAGATGATGTGCAGCTCTGAGGCCCCAGTAAGGACTGAGGATTTCCTGGGAATGATAAGAAAAGCCATTGGAGTTTTCAACAGGGCCCTGTGATGTAACTCACATTTAAAGAAGATTCCTCTGGGGGCGCCTGGGTGGCTCAGTCAGTTAAGCATCTGCCTTCAGCTCAGGTCATGATCCTGGAGTCCTGGGATTGAGCCCCACATCGGGCTCCTGCTCATCGGGTAGTCTGCTACTCCCTCTTCCTCTATCCCTCCCCTTGCGCCTGCTCTCTCTCACTCACTCTCTCTCTCAGATAAATAAATAAAATCTTTTTTTAAAAAAGAAGATTCCTCGGATGCTCTGTGGACCATAGACAGAAGTTAAGAATAGAAGCAGGGAGACCAATTTGAAGTACTCCCAGTAAAGAAACTGGCAGCTTGGATTGTGGTCTGAGTGTCAGAGGTCTCGAGAAGTTGTTGGATTTGGGATCTATTCCAAAGAGATAGCTGTTGTGATTAATTTGATGTCATTAGATATAAGATACAAGATAAAGAAAGATCATGTGATCCTTTTCATGAAGCTTATGTTGTTCTAAAGTAAGGACCTTTATTAGATTGTTATTGCTGCTGCAACAACTTATCACAAAACAAGTGGATTAAAACTATCTATTTATTATCTTACAGGTTCAGGAAGTCAGAAGTTCAAAATAAGTTGCTCTGGGCAAAATTTAAGGTATAGACTGATTCTTCTGGAGCCCCCAGGAGAGTCATTTCCAGCTTTTTTGGAAGCCACATACATTCTTTGGCTCATGGCTATTCCCTCAATCTTCAAAGCTCATCACTCAAACCCCTGCTTCCAACATCACATGTCCTATTCTGCCCCTCTGCTTCCATTATCACATCACCTTCTGTAAGTGTGTCCCTCCTGCCTCCCTCTTTTAAAGACCCTTGTGATTACATTAGGTCCATCTAAATAACCCAGTATAATCTCATCCTGTCAAGATCCTTAATTTAATCACATCTGCAAAGTTCTTTTGCCATATAAGGTAAGATATTCACAGATTATAGAGATTAGGATGTAGACATCTTTGGGAAGCCATTATGCCACCTATCAGAGACCCCAAAAATCTAATGGAAAATAGATAAGTCACTTAACTTCCAATCACAATGCTTTGAAATAAATTGAGCAAGGTAACAGAATTTAAAGTGAATGATATAGCTTAAAGCAGTGATCACCAAGACAGCATGATACTGGCACAAAAATAGACACATAGATCAATGGCACAGAATAGAGAACCCAGATATGGACCCTCAACTCTATGATCAAATAATCTTCAACAAAGCAGGAAAAAATATGCAATGGAAAAAAGACAGTCTCTTCAATAAATGGTGCTGGGAAAATTGGACAGCCACATGCAGAAGAATGAAACTCGACCATTCTCTAACACCATACTCAAAGATAAACTCAAAATGGATGAAAGACCTCAATGTGAGACAAGAATCCATCAAAATCCTAGAGGAGAACATAGGCAGTAACCTCTTTGACATCGGCCACAGCAACTTCTTTCAAGATACACTTCCAAAGGCTAGTGAAACAAAAGCAAAAATGACCTTTTGGGACTTCATCAAGATAAAAAGCCTCTGCACAGCAAAGGAAACAGTCAACAAAACAAAGAGGCAACCCACAGAATGGGAGAAGATGTTTACAGTTGATACTACGGATAAAGGGCTGGTATCTAAGATCTATAAAGAACTTCTCAAACTCAACACCCAAAAAACAAATAATCAAGTCAAGAAATGGGCAGAAGAGATGAACAGACACTTCTCTGAAGAAGACATACAAATGGCTAACAGACACTTGAAAAAATATTCATTATCATTAGCCATCAGGGAAATTCAAATCAAAACCACACTGAGATACCACCTTACACCAGTTAGAATGGCAAAAATTGACAAGGCAAGAAACAACAAATGTTGGAGAGGTTGTGGAGAAAGGGGAACCCTTTTACACTGTTGGTGGGAATGCAAGCTGGTACAGCCACTTTGGAAAACAATGTGGAGGTGACTCAGAAAATTAAAAATAGAGCTACCCTATGACCCAGCAATTGCACTACTGGGTATTTACCCCAAAGACACAGATGTAGTGAAAAGAAGGGCCCTATGCACCCCAGTGTTCATAGCAGCAATGTCCGCAATAGCCAAACTGTGGAAAGAGCTGAGATGCCCTTCAACAGATGAATGGATAAAGAAGATGTGGTCCATATATACAATAGAATATTACTCAGCCATCAGAAAGGATGAATACCCAAGTTTTACTTAAACATGGTTGGGACTGGAGGAAATTACGCTAAGTGAAATAAGTCAAGCAGAGAAAGTCAATTATCATATGGTTTCACTTATTTGTGGAACATAAGGAATAGCATGGAGGACATTAGGAGAAGGAAGGGGGAAAAATGAAGGGGGGGATATCGGAGGGAGAGATGAACCTTGAGAGATTATGGACTCTGAGAAACAAACTGAGGGTTTTATAGGAGAGGGGGTTGGGTGGATGGGTTAGCCTGGTGATGGGTATTAAAGAGAGCACGTTCTGCATGGAGCACTGAGTGTTATATGAAAACAATGAATCGTGGATCACTACATCAAAAACTAATGATGTATTTTATGGTGACTAACATAACATAATAAAATAAAACTAAAAAAGTTTAGAATTTTCAACATAAAAAAATAAAATAAAAAGTGAATGATAGTGTACAGATGGCCAGCAGACACATGAAAAGATGTTCAGCGTCACTAATCATCAGGAAAATACAATGAGATACCACCTTACACTCATCAGAATGGGTAAAATCAAAAAGACAAATAATAATTATTGGTGAGGATGTGGAGAAAAAGAATCTTCGTACACTATTGGTGGGAATGTAATTTGGTATGGCCACTGTGGAAAACAGTATGGACATTCCTTAAAAAATTACAAATAGAAATACCATATGATCCAGTAATTCCACTACTGGGTATTAACCCAAAGAAAACAAAAACACTAATTCAAAAGGATATATGTACCCCTATGTTTATTGAAGCATTATTTATAATAATCAAAATATGGAAGCAACCCAACCATCCACTGATAGACAAATGGATAAGGAAAATATAGCATGTATATACAATGGAATATTATGCAGCCATGAGAAAGGATGAGACCATGCCTTTTGCAACACACTGTATGGACCCCAAGGTTATTGTGCAAAGTTAAATAAATCAGACTGAAAAAAACAAATACCACATGATTTCACTCATATGCAGAATCTAAAAAAAAATACAAAACAAAACAAAACAACAAATGAATGAACAAAAAAAAAAAAAAAAAGCAGAACCAGACCTATAAATACAGATAAGAAACTGATGGTTGCCAGACAGAAGATGGAGGAGGGATGGGCAAAATGGGTGAAGGGGAGTGGGAGATACAGGCTTCCAGTTATGGAATGAATAAGTCATGGGAATAAAAGGCACAGCATAGGAAATATAGTCAATGATACTGTAATAGCTTGATGGTGACAGATGCCAAGGATAGCAGCTGCAGTTGGAGAAGCTTGCAGGGGTCAGATCAGAGATGGTGAAGAGATTGGATTTTTAAGGAAAATGCTGGGAGAATAGCGGTGCTTGGGTTATAGTAGGCAGTCAATAGAAAGTGATTTCTTTTTGTTTTGTAGTGTATTCTTTTGTTCTTAAGAATAATGGGGAGCCATGAATGGGGAGCAACAGGATGTGATTTGCAGAGCCCTCTGGGCTGATGGGACAGATTTGAGAAGAAAAATAAGTTATCAGTTATCGGTCAGAACTCAGCCAGGAGACAGAGATTGCACCCATTATTGAACAGAGAGAGTCAAAGAGACTTAAGTACAACAGAAAAGCCACATTTACCCACATTTTCCTTTCTGGCACTCATCTTTCCTTTGTGTAGATCCAAGTTTTCACCTCTTATCATTTTTCTTCACCCTGGAAACTGCCTTATCTTGCAGTGAAACAGTGAAACTTCCTTTAATATTTTTTTGTAGTAAGATCTACTGGTGACAGTCTCTCATTTGTTTGTCTGAAAAATCTTTACTCTGCCTTTATTGTTGAAAAATATTTTCACAAGAGATAGAATTCCAGTTTGACAGATTTTTCTTTCAGAACTTTAAAGATGCCATTCCATTGTCTTCTGATTTGCATGGGATCTGACAAAAAAAATCTGTTTTAATCCCTATCTTTGTTACTCTCTATATAAAATATGTGTTTTTTCTTTGGCTGCTTTTACAACTGTCTCTTTTTCATTATTTTTCAGAAATTGGATATTGACCTGCTTTGATGTGGTTTTCCTTCTGTCTCTCTATTTATTGTGCTTCTTGGGTCTGTGGGTTCATAGTTTTCATCCAATTTGCAAAATTTTCAGCTATTAGTTCTTCAGGTATATGTTCTGGCCCCTCCTCTACCTCCTCTCCTTCTGGGCTCCAGTTATACATGTGTTAGATCACTTGATATTATCTTGTGGGTCACAGAGGTTTTGTTGACTTTTTTTCAGTTTCTCTCTTGTTTCTTCCTTCAGGGTCTGCTTCATCGTGTTTTGACACCTCTCCCAGCCTTACTTGGCTCTTCCCCCATTTTCCTGCACATAGATATTTCCCCTAATAAAATCCTCACACACTTAATCTTGCTTTGATGTCAGCTTCTTAGAGAATCTAGAGTAACATGGTTTCTATTGACTAATTTTTCTCCTAATATATTGTCTTCCTTTAAAGAGTGCTACAGTTTGTTTTAGTGCTTAAGCAGTAAAGTTACTTGCAGATAGGCGTGGTTATTTCAAAGATTGTTTTCAAATTTTATTAGGGTATATCTAGAGTAGCTTTTACTCTAGGGATAATTTAACCCTGTTATTAAAGTGTGACCCTTCTGGGGCCTCTGTGGAATGGCCCAAGTGTTCATCTAGTTCACTTAGGCTGCTTGGAACTCAAATATCTTCTAGCACCAAGAATTGTTCATTTTATAGCTCTCTGAGAGTTGTTCTTTGCCTGGCTTCATGGCGTTTCACCCTATTTATGCCCAGAGTAGTAACAGACAAAGACTAAAGAGGACTGTTGTGAAGATTTGTGAGTTCTTTGTGTAACTCCCTCCTTCCTGGTAGTCTGCTCTGCAAATTCCAGTTGCATCAGGATCTCCAAACATCTTTGTCTCCTCAATTCAGTGAGAATAATAGACTCTGCTTGGATTCCTCTTCTTTGAGCGATGGAGTGGAGATTACCTATAAGTAGGAAGCTGAGACAATGATAGAGAACCTCTTGTTTCTTTCTCTTCTCTAAGGGATCACTGTCCTGGGGCTGCTTATTGTCCAATAAGCAATTCCCAAACAAGGTACTCCTTCATGTAGGGGAAGTCAAAAAAGAGAGAATTTCATATATAAAGTTAACTAGTTATTATATAAGTAACTGGAGAGATGCAACACACACTCTAAAATAGTATGGGGGAAACAACTCCAGAAAGTGGCTACCAACCCTAGGGCCAATAGAACAAAGGGGAGAGATTGGAAATATTAAAACTTAGAAACTTAGAGTAGTAGCCTTGGGAAACTAAAGCTTAGACATCTGAGGAGATGCTGCTTCTTTGGTGTTGGTGTTGGTATCTAAGCTCAGAGGAATGCCCTATGGGCATGGAACCCAGATTTCTGACAAGAGGATGTTGACTGGTTGGTGCTGGTGTCTTCACTGGGAGTTAAATAAAGTTGTTTCTGCAAATATTAAAAAAAAAAACCCTACAAAATAGATGTAATTGCTGGTAATGGGAAGGAATTGCTGCCACGGGGTGAAGAAGTATTGCTGGTGTGATGCCCACAGAACCACACATAGTCAGGAACCAACTGGGAGGGGCACGTCCTTCTTCCCCCAGTTTTTCAGTCTCCCTCTCACACTCCTTATTAGCAGAATATAATATAAAGGAGCTTCCAAGGAGATGTGTTTCCAGAGCTCCAGCCCCAGCATCAGAACCAAGTAGAGAAAGGTGTGTTTGGGAGTAAGAGGTAATAGCTTAATTTTGAGGTCTGTTGGCATGGAAAAATAGTTCTCCCTCCCTTCACTTTCAGTCTGGATGTATCTTTAGGTTCAAAATGAGTCTCCTGTAGACAGCATATGGATGGGTCCTGTCTTTTTATCCAATCTGCAACCCTGTGCCATTTCATGGGAGCATTTATGCCATCCACATATTGAAAGATATGATTTTATTGTCATCATGTTGCCTGTGAAGTCCTTGTTTCTATAGGTTATCTCTGTAAATTTCTGTTCTATATCACTTGGGGTCTTTCTCCTTTTATAGAACCCCCCCCCCTTAATATTTCTTGCAGGGCTGGCTTAGTGGTCACATATTCTTTCAGTTTCTGCTGGTCTTGGAAACTCCTTGTCTCTCCATCCATTCTGAATGACCACCTTCCTGGATAAAGTATTCTTGGCTGCATGTTCTTCTCATTTAGTACCCTGAATATGTCTTGCCAGCCCTTTCTGGCTTGCCAGGTCTCTGTGGACAGGTCTGACATTATTCTGATGTTCCTATCTCTGTACATAAGAAATCTCTTCCCCTCACTGCTTTCAAAATTGTTTCCCTGGATCTAAGATTTGCAAATTGTACTATTATATGTCGTGGTGTCGGGCTGTTCTCATTGATCTTGGGAGGGGTCCTCTCTGCCTCTAGGACACAAATGCTTGTTTCCTTCCCCAGATTAGGGAAGTTCTCAGCTCAATTTGCTCAAATATATCTTCTAGTCCTCTCTCTCTCTCTCTACCTCCTCAGGGATCCCAATAATTCTGATATTGGAACATTTCATTGAGTCACTAATTTCTCTCAGTTTGATTCCTTGGGTTTTAATTTGTTTTTCCCATCCTGCCTCAATTTCCTTCTTTTCCATCATCTTATCCTCTACCTCACTAATTCTTTATTCTGCGTCCTTTACCCTGGTAGTCAGGGTATCCAGTTTAGACTGCATTTCATTCATAGCATTTTTAAGTTCAGCCTGATTAGATCTCATTTCTGCCCTTAGAGATTCTATATTGTTGTTAATATTTTTCTCAAGCTTATATATTGCCTTGATAATTGTTACTCTGAAGTCAATTTCTGACATCTTGGTTATATCCATATCCGCTTGTTCTGTGGCAGAGGTCACAGTCTCTGAATTTTTCCTTTGTTGAGTGTTCCTCTTCTTAGTCATTCTGTTGAGGGGTGGTTGAGGGAATGTACAGAGTCCAAATTATTGACCACAACCCAAGCAAGATGCACCTGTTTTATAGGGACCTTAGGGTTGTTGGCCTCTCGTTCTTCCAACCTGTCTTCTGTGGGATGGGCCTGCTGCACTGTTACTCAGGCAACCCTGTTTGGGCAGAGTTGCACTCGCCCACTGTGGGGGGGAGATGGGCTCAGTGAAAACTGGTTTTGGGCGGCTTTTGTTCTCTGGTGGCTTTCCCTGGCAGCTTTCTGCATCTCTTCTGAGAGTCAGAGCAGAAGAGATCATTTCCAAACCTCTGTCTCAGAGCAGAGAGATCGCAGTCCGTTCTTCAGTGAGCTCTCCAGGCCACACTATCTCCGTTTCTGTCTGTGCTGCTAAAAACCACAGGGTTCTGGGTTGTGTGCCCCTCAGCAGGGCTCCCAGTCCTCGCCTCCAGGTCTGGGCATGTCTCTGCTCTTTGTGCTTCTAAAACCACAAGCCACCCCTGGTTCACATGTGCACCCCCGAAGCTCCAGGTTTCAGTCTGGGGGCTGCCCTAAAGTCTTTTCCTTGCCACTACCAGTCTGCGAGTCTGTGCCCGGTCCCCAGCATAGGAAGCTTTTGGGCTCCTGTGTTATTTCACCTTCCCAGCTCAAGTGCTTATGGCAGCTCCCTCCCCCTTCCATTTATCTTCCAATATCTGCCCGCTTCATACCTCGAGACCAACCGCCAAAGATATTCTGTTTGTAGAGATGCAGATATATCTTCTTACTTCTCAGGCTGGTTTCGTGGGTGTTCAGGATGGTCTGGTAGATATCCAGCTCAATTCAATGGATTGGTTGAAATAGGGTCTCCTACTCTTCGGCCATCTTTTTCTCTCTAAGATAATAGATTACTAACTAGCACAGCTACT
Source organism: Phoca vitulina (assembly GCF_004348235.1). Taxonomy (NCBI): domain Eukaryota; kingdom Metazoa; phylum Chordata; class Mammalia; order Carnivora; family Phocidae; genus Phoca; species Phoca vitulina. The sequence goes on from NW_022589734.1 coordinate 6,724,153, forward strand.
TCTTAGTTTATGGTCTGAGCCACCAGGTGAAATGTGATGCTGTTAACTGAATTATGGAAGATTGGAGGAAGGGCAGGTTCCAGACTTACCCCAAGCCTATTGAATCAGAATCACCAGGAAAAATACCTGGGAATCTCAATTTTTATAGACACTAGAGGTGATTCTGATCAAGCACATTTAGAGTAACTATAATCTAGAACAAATTGCTCACTTAAAGATAAGGAAATGAGAATAACATTGAGAACCCTGAGATGAAATCTTACGCTTATGGTCAATTGATTTTCAACAAAGATGCCAAGACAATTCAATGGGGAAAGAATTTTTTCAACAAATGATACAAGGACAACTGGATAGCCATACTATCTACAAAAATTAACCTGAAATGGATCATAGACCTAAATGTGAGAGATAAAACTCTTGGAAGAAAATTCAGGAGGAAATCTTCATGATTGGGGCTTAGGCAATGACTTCTTAGATATGACACCAAAGCACAAGCAATAAAAAAATAGGTAAATTGGTATTTGTCAAAATTAAAAACTTTTTCCATCAGTGGATGAGTGGGTAAACAAAATGTGATACACACACACAATAGGATATTATTTAGCCTTAAAAAGGAAGGAGATTCTGTCACTTGCAACAACATAGATGAACTTTAAAGACATTATGCTAAATGAAATAAGCCAGTCACAAAAGGACTATATGATTCCACTCATATGAGGTCCCTAGAGTAGTTAAATTCATAGAGACAGAAAGAATGGTGGTTTCCAGGGCCTGAGGGGAAGGGAAGAATGAGAAGCTAGTCTTTAATAGGTTTATAGTTTCAGTTTTGGAAGGTGAAAAAAGTTCTACAGATGGATGGTGGTGACAATTGCACAGCATTGTGAATGTACTTAATACCATTGAAATATACACTTAAAATGGTTAAAATGATAAATTTTAGGTCCTGTATATTTTACCACACTTATAAAAAAATCAATAAGAAACAATTTAAAACTTTTGTGCTTCAAACAATACTACCAAAAAAGTTAAAAGACAACTCCTAGAATGGGAGAAAATATTTGCAAATCATATATCTAACAAAGGACAGGTATCTAGGACGCACATAGAACAATTACAGCTCAATAATGATAAATAACCCAATTTAAAGGGGGACAAAGGATTTGAATAGACATTTATACAGAGAAGATACACAAATGGCCAATTGCACATGTAAAGAAGCCAAACATCGTTGGTTGTTTGGGACATGCCATCAAAACCACGATGGAATACCACTTCATACCATGTAAGCAAAAAGACATAAAATGACAAGCATTGGATAATGAGTGTTGGCAAGGATGTAGAGAAACTGGAACCCTCACACACTGCTGTTGGGAATGCAAAATGATGACCCACTTTGGAGAACAGTTTAGAAGTTCCTCAACTATTAAACATGGAGTTATCACATCGCCCAGTGATTCTGCTGCTAGGAATCCGTTCCAAGGAAACAAAAACACATGTCCACACAAAAACTTGTAAACAAACGTATACAATATGCATAAGAGTATCATACAGAATAGCCAAAAAGTGGAAATAACCTAAATCTCCATCTACTGATGAAAGGATAAAATGTGGCCTATGCCTACAATGGAATATTATTCAAGCTTTGAAAATGAAGTATGGATACATGCCATAACATGGATGAGACTTGTGAACATTATGCTGAGTGAAAGAGGCCAGTCACAAAAGACCACTTATTTAAGGTATAGATATGTTCACAGTAGTAATCCTATAGAAACAGAAAGTAGATTAGTGGTTGCCTGTGGCTGGGGGTGGGGGAGGCAGAATGAATGTTTATAAGTATGACATTTCTTTTTGGAGTGATGAACATTTTCTAAACATCAACTCTGTGATGTTTGCACAACTCCAAATATACTAAAAATCATTGAATCATACACTTTAAAGTTAGGTAAATTTTACTGTATGCAAATAATATCTCAACAAAGCTGTTAAAATAAAAAGGAAGCCATGAGGGCAGAGGTTTTGGTCTGTCTAATGTACCCTCAGCACTCAGAAGAGTACCAGGCAGAGGGTAGTGCACTGTGGAACAGACTGTCATCTGGAATGGGGACTGTGTCACATTTTTAAAATTTTATTTTTCCTAGAACACCATTTATGGGTTTATAAAATACATTAAATTATTAATAAATAGTTTTTTAATGAAAAATGGAAAAGAAAATGGGTTTAGAGGAGCTCAAGACCATTCAGCCTGAAATTAGGGAAGTTGGTGCCCCAGTCAGGATACTCCAGTTTCTTATTTCTAGTCTATTGTAAGCTAATTTATGTGTATGTGTATACATATACATATATATATATATGTATATATATATGTATATATGTATATATAGTGTGGTGATCACATCCTTGATTTCTGCCATCTCACTGGTGGACTTCATGTCTGGGCTCAGCTGCCTTTTACCTCGGGATCTTGGCTAATTCCCTTAGCTTCTCTGCCTGTTTCCCAATCCACAAAAATGAGAAAAATAGGCATTTTCTTAGTAGAATTGTAAGGATTTGATAAAATAATAAAATACTACTTATCCTTGGCACATAGTAAGTGCTCAATAAGTAATAGTCATCATTATAACACCATAAGTGACCAAAAGGAACGATAATTTGCATCCTGCATGCTATACAAGGCACTAGAATAGATATTTTTTTCCACATATTCTCCAAGGCAGCTATTTTAATTGCTATTTTTACAGGAAACTGAGTTTCGGAGATGCTAAGTGAAACTCACCCAAGGTCACATGACTACTAACTGCTCTTCGGGGTGATACTAAATCAACTAAGCAGAGCCTTTTCATCTTAACAGCATTTATGTTCTTGACCACTTCCCTCTCAGGACCTTCCCTTTCTCTATCAGTACCTTCTGGGTTGTGTTCAGACTGACTTATTGGTTTCCATTGTTTTGAAGTTACATATCAAAAAATAGCCCGGTGCTTCCTGTGTAACAATTGGTTTAGTCTGTACAGCTGCAACCTAATACTCCTTGGATTTAACAAAGTAAATGAATGTTTCAACCAAGACTTCCTTCAAGATCTGATTTGTTTTTTAAAAAAATCCCATTTTGGGACTGACTGCTCAATCTGATTCTGGAATATCATGATAGTGTGAGGCAGAATGACTCTTGCTTATAACTAAGGTTATATGCTCCCACGTGAGTGGAATATCTTGCTTTTTATTGTTTTTCTCTTCTAATATAGTACAGTTTTTCACCTTCTATGGCTGTTTAAATTGCTACCAAAAGATCCTTAAGCCAGGCTGATTTTCAACATTTTAGAAATTTCTATTACATTTTTTGCTTTGTTATTAATAAAATGATTAAATTTGCATAATTGTTATTATCCTCTTCAAAGTATGATATAGCTTCTGTTTCTCCCTGTCCCACTTAACAGTATAAATTCAATTATATCCTGTTCTCTCTTGGCATTGTATAATGATTTCTTTATATTGCATATTTCTTTCTTCTACCATGTATCACTAACCCAGAGGTCTTCTTGAGAATCAGAAGAGAGCTACATAAAATACATAAATAAAAATAAAAATAGAAAACTACATAAAGAAATAAAATTAAAATATTTTGTTTATTGAACTTTGGATTTTAGTTTTAATTATTCAAAATTGTCATGTTTTGTTAGCTGAAATGCAAAAGTGCAGAGATATAACATGATCTCAGGATATAGTACATAGTGACTGAAATTAAAGTGATCAGGCTTCTCAAGCCTTGTTATACCTACAATAATCAGATATTTAAGCACAAGCTTTCTTTGGCTTTGATTTTATAGTACCTTTTTTTCTTTCTACCAAGAATTCAGACACAATCCCAAGTAAAACTTATGATTAAAGTGTCTGGCAGCTATACAGTTTATCTAAAAAGAACACACATTTTTCTAGTCCCTATGAATGATATAATTATTCACAAGCCAGATGTAGGTACAAAAGTGACATGATAAAAAAAAAGTGACATGGAAACTCTTAGGTCTTAGAAGTGTCTGGCATCTAGGGAGCATGCCACCTATGTTAGCTGTAATCATCACCATCACTGCCACCATCATCTTCATCATTGTCATCATCATGTTTCCATAATCTTGATGCCCTAAATGAGCACTGCAGCCTTTGAAAGAGCAAGCCACCATATTGAAAGTTATTTTATTAATGTCTTCAGTCTCTATTAATTGAGAAAAGAAAATGTCTATCGGTAAGAATTAAAGTGTATTCACAGTGAAATAGTGTGACCAAGGAACATAAATGTTTCTTTCTTTTATAAATAAAGTGCTTGGATTGATAGGAGTGGAAATGCTATGTTCATGGGAATCTGACTTTTACAAATCCTTTGGAAATTTTCCTGATATTATCCTTATAGACAGGGAGGAAAGTGTAGATCAGCTGATAAAATTCAGTTGGAGAGTTTGTCTCCAGTGTTATGTTTTAGAGTTTTGTCCTATTCAACTTTTTTTCTCTGAGATCTGAGTGAAGAAATCTTACTTAGGTCACACCAATTGGTTCTCCCACAGGACTAGGAAGTTGGGTTGAACTGGCATACATTTTAAGTTCAATAAACTTACATTCTCAGTATTTATCTTTCTACTGTCTTTGAATTCTACTCACTTAAATTAATTTGAGAATTTTTCTGTGAAACTTTATATTTACTGTTAGATTTTTAAATTCTTTAATTTCTTAATATTTTAGAAGAATTCCAAATGCTGGATATGACTATTAGTGAAGATGTCCATCAACTAGATCTCATTGGAGACTGCAAAGATGGTGGAGGAGTAGGGGACCCTATTTCAACGGTCCCCTGAATTGAGCTGGATATCTACCAGAGCACTCTGAACACCCACGAAATCAGCCTGAGATGTAAGAAGATATATCTGGATCTCTACAAACAGAATATCCCTGGCAGTTGGTTTTGAGGGATGAAGTGGGAGCCGTGATTCTGCAGGCAGATATCGGAAGATAAATGGAAGGGGGAGGGAGCCTCCGGGATCTTGCACCACCAGAGCATGAAAGCCTCCTGTGCTGGGGACCAGGCACAGACTCGCAGACTGGTAGTGGCAGGGAAAGGACTTTAGGGTGGCCCCGGGACTGAAACCTGGAGCTGCAGGGGCATGCATGGGAACTGGGGGTGGCTTGTGGTTTTAGAAGCACAAAGGGCAGAGATGTGCCTGGACCTGGAAGCGAAGGCTGGGAGTGCTGCTGTGGGGTGCACAACCTAGGACATGTGGTTTTAGCAGCACAGACAGAAACAGAGACAGTGTGGCCTGAGGAGCTCAGATTTCAATCTCTCTGCTCTGAGGCAGAGGTTTGGAAACAGTCACTTCTGCTCTCTCAGAAGAGATGCAGAAAGCTGCCAGGGAAAGCCACCAGAGAACAAAAGCTGCCCAAAACCAGTTTTCACTGAGCCCATCTCCCCCCACAGTGGGCAGGACAACTCTGCCCAAACAGGGTTGCCTGAGTAACAGTGCAGCAGGCCCTTCTCACAGAAGACAGGCTGGAAGAACAAGAGGCCAACAACCTTAAGGTCCCTATAAAACAGGTGCATCTTGCTTGGGTTGTGGTCAATAATTTGGACTCTGTACATTCCCTCAGCCACCCTTCAACAGAATGACTAAGTGGGGGAACCCCCAAAATAGGAAAGACTCAGAGACTGTGGCCTCTGCCACAAAACAAGTGGATATGGATATAAGCAAGATGTTGGAAATAGACTTCAGGGTAACAGTTATGAAGACAATAGCTAGGATGGAGAATATGATTACTGGCAACATAGATTCTCTAAGGGTAGAAAGGAGAGCTGATCAGTCTGAACCTAAAAATTCTATCAATGAGATCCAATCTAATCTAGATACTCTAACAGCTAGGGTAAATGGGGCAGAAGAATGAATTAGTGATCTAGAAGACAAACTGATAGAAAAGGAGGAACAGGAGAAGGCCTGGAACAAACAGCTTAAAATCCATGAAAACTGAATTAGAGAAATAAGTGATCTCATGAGACATTCCAATGTCAGAATTATTGGGACCCCGGAGGGGGTGGAGCAAGAGAAAGGACTAGAAGATATATTTGAGCTAATCGTAGCTGAGAACTTCCCTAATATGGGGAAGGAAACAAGCATTCATGTCCTAGAGGCAGAGAGGACCTTTCCCAAGATCAAGGAAAACAGACCAATGCCCTGGCATGTGTTAGTAAAACTCGCAAATCTTAGAACCAAGGAAACCATCTTAAGGGCATTTAGGGGGGAAGAGATTCCTTATATACAGATGGAGGAACATCAGAATAACGTCAGACCTATCCACAGAGACCTGGCAAGCCAGAAAGGGTTGGCAAGACATATTCATGGTACTAAATGAGAAGAACATGCAGCCAAGAATTCTTTATCTGGCAAGGCTGTATTTAAAATGGATGGAGAGATGCAGAGCCTCCAGGACTGGCAGAAACTGAAAGAATATGTGACCACTAAGTTGGCCCAGCAAGAGTTATTAAGGGGGGTTCTATAAAAGGATAAAGACCCCAAGAGTGATACAGAACAGAAATTTACAGAAATAACCTATAGAAACAAGGACTTCACAGGCAACATCATGACAATAAAATCATATCTTTCAATAATCACTCTCAAATTGAATGGCCTTAATGCTCCCATAAAACGGCACAGGGTTGCAGATTGGATAAAAAGACAGGACCCATCCATATGCTGTCTACAACAGACTCATTTTGAACCTAAAGATACATCCAGACTGAAAGTGAAGGGATGAAGAACCACCTTTCATGGCAACGGACCTCAAAAGACAGTTGGGGTAGCAATTCTTATATCAGACAAATTAGATTTTAAGTTAAAGACTGTAGTTAGAGATACAGAAGGACATTATATCATTCTTAAAGAGTCTATCCAACAAGAAGATCTGACAATTGTAAATATCTATGCCCCCAACATGGGAGCAGCCAATTACATAAGCGAACTGTTAACCAAAATAAAGAGACATACTGATAATAATACATGAATAGTAGGAGCCCTCAACACTCCACTCTCAGCAATAGACAGATCATCTAAGCAGAAAATCAACAAAGAAATAAGAGCTTTGAATGACACACTGGACCAGATGGACCTCATAGATATATACAGAACACTCCACCCTAAAACAACAGAATACTATTCTTCTCGAATGCACATAGCACTTTCTCCAGAAGAGACCACATACTGGGTCACAAATCAAGTCTCAACCAATACCAAAAGATTGAGCTCATTCCCTGCATATTCTCAGACCATAATGCTTTGAAACTGGAACTCAATCACAAGAAAAAAATTGGCAGAAATTCAAACACTTGTAAGCTAAAGACCACTCTGCTCAAGAATGTTTGGGTCAACTAGGAAATCAAAGAAGAACTTAAACAATTCATGGAAACCAATGACAACAAAAACACATTGTCCAAAACCTATGGCATACTGCAAAGGCGGTCCTAAGGGGGAAATACATAGCCATCCAAGCCTCACTCAAAAAAACAGAAAAATCGCGAATTCGCCAACTAACTTTACACCTTAAAGAACTGGAGAAAAAACAACAAATGATGCCTAAGCCATGCATTAGAAGATAAATAATTAAGAATAGAGCAGAGATCAATGAATTAGAAACCAGAAATACAGTGGAGCAGATCAACGAAACTAGAAGCTGGTTCTTTGAAAGAATTAATAAGATTGATAAACAACTGGCCAGACTTATCCAAAAGAAAAGAGAAAGGACCCAAATTAATAAAATTATGAATGAAAGGGGAGAGATCCGACTAACACCCAGGAAATAGAAACAATTATTAGAAATTATTACCAACAACTATATGCCAATAAATTAAGCAACCTGGAAGAAAACTTATAAACTTCCTATAAACTACCAAGACTGAAACAGGAAGAAATTGACAACCTGAATAGGCCAATAACCAGTAACGAGATTGAAGCAGTGATCAAAAACCTCCCTAAAAACAAGAGTCCAGGGCCTGATGGATTCTCTGGGGAATCTACCAAACATTCAAAGAAGAAATAATACCTATTCTCCTGAAGCTGTTTCAAAAAATAGAAACAGAAAGAAAGCTTCCAGACTCATTCTATGAGGCCAGCATCACCTTGATCCCCAAACCAGTCAAAGACCCTATCAAAAGGGAGAATTTCAGGCCAATATCCCTGATGAGTATAGATGCCAAAATTCTCAAAAAAATCCTAGCTAATAGGATCCAACAGTACATTAAAAGGATCATTCACCACGACCAAGTAGGATTTATCCCTGGGATGCAAGGGTGGTTCAACATTCGCAAATCAATCAATGTGATAGAACACATTAATAAGAGGAGTGAGAAGAACCATGTGGTCCTCTCAATTGATGCAGAAAAAGCATTTGATAAAATTCAGCATCCTTTCCTGATTAAAACTCTTCAGAGTATAGGGATAGAGGGAACATTCCTCAAGTTCATAAAATCCATCTATGAAAAACCCACAGCAAATATCATTCTCAATGAGGAAAAGCTGAGAGCCTTTCCCTTAAGATCAGGAACACAACAAGGATGCCCACTCTCACCACTATTGTTCAACATAGTACTAGAAGTCCTAGCAACAGCAATCAGACAACAAAAAGAAATAAAAGGTATTCAAATTGGCAAAGAAGAAGTCAAACTCTCTCTTTTTGCAGACGACATGATACTTTATGTGGAAAACCCAAAATACTCCACCCCCAAATTACTAGAACTCATCCAGTAATTCAGTAATGTGGCAGGATACAAAATCAATGCACAGAAATCAGTTGCTTTCTTATATACTAACAATGTAACTGTAGAAAGAGAAATTAGAGAATAAATTCCATTTACAATAGCACCAAAAACCATAAGATACCTTGGAATAAACCTAACCAAATATGTGAAGGATCTATACCCTAGGAATAACAGAACACTCATGAAAGAAATTGAAGAAGACACAAAAATATGGAAAAACATTCCATGCTCCTGGATCGGAAGAATAAACATTGTTAAAATGTCTATGCTGTCAATAGCAATCTATACCTTCAATGCCATCCCAATCAAAATACCAATGGCATTTTTCAAAGTGCTGGAACAAACAATCTTAAAATTTGTATGGAATCAGAAAAGACCCCAAATCGCCAAGGAAATGTTGAAAAATAAAAACAAAGCTGGGGGCATCACGTTGCCTGATTTCAAGCCCTATTACAAAGTGGTGATCACCAAGGCAGCATGGTTCTGGCACAAAAACAGACACATAGACCAATGGAACAGAATAGAGAGCCCAGATATGGACCCTCAACTGTGTGGTCAAATAATCTTCAACAAAGCAGGAAAAAATATGCAATGGAAAAAAGACAGTTTCTTCAATAAATGGTGCTGGGAAAACTGGACTATATAGAGAAGAATGAAACTCGACCATTCTCTTACACCATACACAAAGATAAACTCAAAATGGATGAAAGACCTCAATGTGAGACAGGAATCCATCAAAATCCTAGAGGAGAACATAGGCAGTAACCTCTTTGACATCGGCCACAGCAACTTCTTTCAAGACACGTCTCCAAAGGCAAGGGAAACAAAAGTGAAAATGAATTTTTGGGACTTCATCAAGATAAAAAGCCTCTGCACAGCAAAGGAAACAGTCAACAAAACTAAGAGGCAACCCATGGAATGGGAGAAGATTTTTGCAAATGACACTACAGATAAAAGGCTGATATCCAAGATCTATAAAGAACTTCTCAAACTCAACACCCCAAAAACAAATAACCAAGTCAAAAAATGGGCAGAAGATGTGAACAGACACTTCTCAAAAGAAGACATACAGATGGCTAACAGACACATGAAAAAATGTTCATCATCATTAGCCATCAGGGAAATTCAAATCAAAACCACATTGAGATACCACCTTACACCGGTTAGAATGGTAAAAATTGACAAGGCAAGAAACAACAAATGTTGGAGAGGTTGTGGAGACAGGGGAACCCTCTTACACTGTTGATGGGAATGCAAGCTGGTATAGCCACTTTGGAAAACAGTGTGGAGGTTCCTCAAAAAATTAAAAATAGGGTTACCCTATGACCCAGCAATTGCTCTACTGGGTATCTACCCCAAAGACACAGATGTAGTGAAAAGAAGGGCCATATGCACCCCAATATTCATAGCAGCAATGTCCACAATAGCCAAACTGTGGAAAGAGCCGAGATGCCCTTCAACAGATGAATGGATAAAGAAGATGTGGTCCATATATACAATGGAATATTACTCAGCCTTCAGAAAGGATGAATACCCAACTTTTGCATCAACATGGATGGGACTGGGGGAGATTATGGTAAGTGAAATAAGTCAAGCAGAGAAAGTCAATTATCATATGGTTTCACTTATTTGTGGAACATAAGGAATAGCATGGAGGACATTAGGAGAAGGAAGGGAAAAATGAAGGGGGGAGAAATCGGAGGGGGAGACGAACCATGACAGACTATGGATTCCAAGAAACTGAGGGTTTTATAGGGGAGGGGGGTGGGGGCATGGGTTAGCCGGGTGATGGGTATTAAGGAGGGCACATATTGCATGGAGCACTGGGTGTTTATGCAAATAATGAATCATGGAACACTACATCAAAAACTAATGATGTACTGTATGATGACTAACATAACATAATAAAAAAAAAGAAAACTAGATATCACTGATGAGCTGTCAGTAGATGAGTCTCTGAGAGACTCAGAGAATCTCAGTGTAGATGTGGGGGTCACTCAGAAGTTGTTTTGATACTAATGATGTACTATATGTTGGCTAATTGAATTTAAAAAGTTAAAAAAGAAGTTGTTTTGATAAATACAGAATCAGAACAAGGGGAAATGAGTTGTTGAGTGTTCTTGTGGGGGAAGGGGGTTTCACTCAAGCCTTGTCAAAATCTGAAGGCTTCCCTTGCATCTTAACAAAGAAAACCACTTGTGTAGCTATGGTATTCCAATCTGAAAGATTCCATGCTCCCTCCCCTGGGCCTTGATGGAGGAGCACCTGAGTGCTACCACATGCATGGTTATTCCATTCTCTTAGACCCAATATGGCAGACGGTCTTATTTGGTTAGTACTGTCTTCAGAGACATTAACTGAATTGATTAGGCTACAGCCTTCTTTTTCATCAGTTCAGTTGCAGGCAACAGCTATCCCTTGGTCTTCTAGTTAGGTAGAGTGCTTCCTAGGTCTCCTCAGTACACTGTTTAGGTTGTGTGTCCCCTCCAGATGGGTAGCACTCATGCGTTACACATCAGTTTTCACTAGTTTCACTGCAAACCTGGGGGCTCTCCAGTCTAATTCCTTACCTGGCAACATCAGCAACAACAGAGGCAATCCCAACAAAATCTTTTCTGCTCCTGGGTGGAACAGGAGAATGTTTAGTGCGAATAAAACTGAGCTTTTTAAAATTAAATGTTTCTGAATTTTTAAAAATCTGGGCATTTGGGACACCTGGGTGGCTCAGTTGGTTAAGGGTCTGCCTTTAGCTCAGGTCATGATTCCAGGGTCCTGGGAATGAATTCCACATCGGGCTCCTTGCCCAGCAGGGAGCCAACTTCTCCTTTTGCCTGCCACTCCCCCCCTGCGTATGCTCTCTCTTTCTCTCTCTCTCTCTCTGACAAATAAATAAAATCTTTAAAAAAATAAATAAAAATCTGAGCATTTAATGAGCCTAATGTTTATTATCTGCTCCTCTCATTCTCAGAGAACAGATTTTTCTTAAACACAGAGCATCTAAAGTCCTGCTGGGTGACAACATTCTTCTTAGACAAAGCCCGGCATGCGCCACGGTAACTCAGGCAGAAGAAGCAAGGTCACCTTTCTCCTTGTCACCCAAATACGGGAGCTTCTGGGAATCCTGGGAAAGTTCTGTTTCTACTCTGCAGCTAATTAGCATTAAATTGGGCTGAGTTCCTCATGGGTAGCCTGATGGTCTGCCTGGGACGGCTGCAGTTTATGCCCATTGTCCTGGAATAATTATTATTCATGTTCCCTTTCACTCTTTAAAGTGTCCCATTTTAAGTGATAAATTGTATGGTCACCCTAATTCTAATTGTGTGGCTTCTTAACTCTAAGAGGGGCCATGTTTCCAGATGAGGGAACAAAGACAGTTAATTGGGAAGAGTAATATGATGGAGAGGCAAGGGAAAGAGGACCTATTAAAGCCTTATCTTCGGGTGGCTTGGGCTTGAGCTTCCAAAACTCATCAAAGAAGATATCTAAGTTGTTAGAAACCATGTTTAGGGTAAATTACCTTCAATGAAAGGACAGAAGGTAATGTGTTCCTAAGCAGGGCTTCTTATGAGCTGTCTAAGCTAAGTCTATCTAGCCTCTTCCCATGTATCTATATGTGAGTTGAACTAGCCCAAAGTCATCCCCTTTCCAATAAGACACAGTGATGCAGCTCCAGGCACACTGCAAAGTAGAAGGCCCAACCTTACCTTTTGGTTGCCATTTCCATCCTATATTCTGTTCTTTTCTCCCACTGCACCATGAAGGAAAGACACATTGTCTGCTCAGACTTTTCTGTTGGGAAGCCTGCCCTGCCCAGGCTGAGGTGCTTCCCTCTGCCTGGTAGCCCTTGCATGTTTTTTCCCAGATCATGGCCTCTCCATGTCTGGCTCCCACAGTAGACTCTGAGCCACATGAGGGCAAGGACTGCTTCCTCTTCTGTAAAATGAAGATGAGTAGGTGTTGTATCAACCTTAAAGCATTAACTGACAATGAGATATGTAAAGAATTAGGCAGATAGCTCCCTTTCTGCTTGAAACTATTTTCTCCACTTTCATCTGTCCATCAGCCACGTGGCTTCAATGGCTTGAATTGTCCCCACACCAAAATGCCAGGGCCCACAACTCTTGTTGGTAGGTGGGGATTCCTGCACGATCTGTCCTGCATCTTCAGATCAATTTTTATCTTTCCCTCTACTCTGTACCTATTTAAAAAATAAAAGCTTGTAAATGCAACCTACATACAAAATTTTTTTTAATAAAAGTGAATTTATATAGTGTAGAGATTTTTTTTCCCCTTGCTATTTTCACTTGACAAAGGCAACACTTTTCTATTGACTTCATAGGCAGTCAAACTTAGCCATTATTTTTCCTGACAATCCGGCCATTTATGAGTGTTTAGACACTCAGCAGAAGATTCAGACCAGGGTGACTAACAACTCCCTTGCAGCATAAAACACTGCTGTCCATCCCACCAAACTTCATGCAATAAGCATTTATGGAATCCTACTATGTGCCAAGGGCTGTGCTAACACCCACCCAGTTGCAACAGTCCCACTGAGAGCTATAATTTAGGTGATATTGTCTCCTGCCACCATGAAGACCTTGGAACTATCTCTGTTGGCTGTTAGAACCCCAAAGAGTTAAAGCTGCCTGCAAAATGGGTCAGCCTAAAATCATTTGTGCTTGGAGAATCTTGTTTACCAGATTTTATGTTTATTATAGTGGATATACACTACACCACTCGGATTTCCCCTTCAGGACTATGGCAAACAGACCCCAAGGTGGCCTCCATGATTCCTATCCCCTGATGTTCATGTCCTATATAATCTCTTCTCCTCTGGAGTGTGATGGGCCCTGTAATGTGCTTCTAGCCCATAGAATGTAGCAGAAGTAAAGGGATTTTGAGATATAATTAAGGTCCCAAATCAGTTGATTCTGAGTTAATCAAAAGGGTGAGCCTAAATTAATCAGCTGAATGCCCTTGAAATAGGCACTGACCCTGTCTGAAGTGAAAGACTCTCCTTAAAGGCTTCATGAAGTAAATTGGCTGTGTCGCCCTTTGCATGTGGCAAGGAGGTGGATAACCTCCAGGGTTTGAGGGTGGCCTCCAGGCAATAGCCAGCAAAAAGCCAGGCCCTCAGCCATATAGCCACAAGGAAATGAGTTCTACCACCAATTTGAATGATCTTGGAAATAGATTGTTTCTCAGTGGAGCTTCAGATGAAAACACAACCCAATCAACGCATTGACTACAACCTATAGGACCTGACCAGAGGACCCAGTTAAACCATGCCCAGACTCCTGACCCCTGGAAATGATGAGATAATAAATTTGTGTTATTTTAACACACTAAATAAGGGGATTTGTTTCTGTGCAACAGAGGATCTCATTCTCCCAGCTCCCGTGGTATGGGTAGCTGCGTCCCTCTCTGGGAAATATCTTCAACCAAAGATGGCCACCTCCCCCAAAGCTGTGCACCTCTTTCTCCTCATGAGCAGCCAGCTCCAATGACTGGTCAATGACTGGCCAAAGGGGCAGGGAGGCAGGGAAGTGTGAAGGCACAGCCTGCTTGCCTTGAGCTGGAACAGTGCTGAAGGACCATGCCAGAGCTGACCATGGGATTGACTGAAGCTCCTGTTGTGATTGCAAGACATTCAACCCCTCCCTCTCTCTAACCCTGCTTTCTTTACTCCCCTTGGGTGTTAACCCCTAGACCACTCCACAAAATACTTCTCTATCTCAGATCTGTTTCCAGAGAACCCAACCTAAAATTGTTAAAACCGTTTTTAAAAAATTAAATTTATTTATTAAGTAAGCTCTTATGCAGGGCTTGAACTCACGACCCCGAGACAAAAGTCACATGCTTTATCGACTGAGCCAACCAGGCACCCCAGTTATAACCATTTTCTTTAATATATCACTTATTGTCATGTGTTCTCCAAAGTCTGAGAGCTAAAGGAAAAGGCTATTGAGAGAGGAACAGGTGCTGGTGCTCTTATTATAATGTGCTTTCATTTTGTAGCACAGATTCCCCTACTATTTTTCAATAATCTTTCCTTTTTAAGATTATTGATTCTTTTTTAAAATTTATTAAGAAGGCACTGGGGTGGTCTCTAAAAGTTACTGAAGTGCATTCTTTTTATTTTACAGAATGGGGCATGGAGGCTCAGGGTGTGTGTGTGTGTGTGTGTGTGTGTGTGTGTGTGTGTGCGTGTGACCTGCCCAACTCAGTCAGCAGATATTTATCAGGACTGGAGCTGGACTCCTTACAGGATGTGTAGAATGTACAGACAGATGCATGGACAGTCACATCACAGCCACGTGGCTTCCTGATGTGACATTGCTAGTGCGGGAGCTCAGTGAGGCTCTCTGGTCCGATGGCCATATACTGCCTCTGTCCCTGGTGCTGCCCCACCTCTACGAAGAACTCAGCTTACCTAGCTCCTTTTCTTTCTCGGGCTGGGAAACTATGAATTCGACATGGACCCACCATCAAATCATTCCTTTGGATCTGCTATGTCATTGCATAGATGGAAAGAGTCACATTCTATTTTTGATTCCGCATTCTGAATAAGGAGGTTTACTTTGATTTAACAGTAATGGTCAGTAACACCTACACAGTTCTTACTATGTGCCTGGCACTGTTGAGACAGCTTAAAAATATGAATTCGGCTAATCCTTCCAACAAAGCCAGGTGATAGCTAACATTCAAGTTATTAACAGATAAATGCCCAGAAGTGTGTTTGAGTTGTATATAGCTTTCTTTTCAGAAAAAGGGCCTGGGTTCATTAACTAATGCTTGCAAAAGACAAGTGAAACTTTTCCACGTTTTCATGAAACCCTGAGTTTGCTAATAACTCTTTCTCCCTTTGAAAAATAATCTCTTTTAGGTGTGGGTATTATATAAAATGCATGCCTATTCTTGACCATTCTGGTACCAATTACCAGAGTTTAAAATAGCCCAGGCTCATCACCTCTTTTCCCTCTCCCTCCCCTGCCCACCTTCTGATATTCCTCTGTTCCTAGACATGTCCTTTGCAACCAGAAGAGGAGATGAGCAGAAACTCACATCTGTCAGACACAGTTAACTCTTATCAGCTCTGCTAAAAACCAGGTGGGTGAAGAGTTGGAAATTAATGGGATGCCCTGTCAAGGGCATTTTCCTCCCTAGCCCTTTCCCTCCTGCCATGGAGACCTGGCTCCTTCCTCCAAGATCTAGTGCCTTTAAACCTCTAGGGACCAGGAGAGCATCACATATATTATCATGTTATTTCCAATTGGGGGCTTTCCCTTTATCACCAAAAAAGCTCCTGGAAAAACACCAGTTTGGTTCAGTTTCTGAGTAATTGAACACATTTGCTATCCACTGTGTATTTTTAACCTCTAGTTGTTTACTGGCCACCTTCTATTGTGTTGATCGTCCTGTGTTGAATACTGAAAAACTCTCCATCTCTGCTGGTGGAAAATATTTGGAGAGAAAATATAAACTCAAATGGACAAAATGAGAAAAATAAATGCCTTTATTGTATCTTTTTTGATAAATTGTAAAATGCATCTGTACCCCTTCTCGCCTGTTTTATTTAGACCACCCAGTGTATTAGTTTTCTTTTGCTGCTGTAACAGAGCACAAACTTAGTGGCTTATTATATCGTGCTTTGTTTTACTATGCTCCATGGATACTGTATTTTTTATAAATTGAAGTTTTGTGGCAACCTGCGTCAAGCAAATCTATCAGCGTCATTTTTTCCAACAGCATTTGCTGTTTCTGTGTCACATTTTGGCAATCCTCACAATATTTCAAACCTTTTCATACATCACATGGTGTTATGGTGATCTGTGATCTGCGCTTACGACTTGCTAAAAGCTCAGATGATGGTTAGCGATTTTTTAGTAATAAAGTATTTTTAAATTCAGGTATGTACATAGTTTTTTTTAGTCTATTGCACACTTAATAGACTACAGTATAGTGCAAACATAACTTTTTATGCACCAGGAAACCAAAAAATTCATTTGACTCACTTTATTGTGCTATTTGCTTTATTGCAGTAGTCTGAACTGAACCTGCAATATCTCCGAGATGTGTTCTATTGTCTTACAGTTTTGAGGATCAGAGTTCCAAAATGGGTACCGATGGGCTAAAACCACAGTGTTGGCAGGGCTACATTCCTTCTGGATTTATTCGTTGATTTTAGAGAGAAAGAGAGAGCAGAGGGGAGGGAGGCAGAGGGATAGGGAGAGAGAGAATCTCCAGCAGACTCCCCATTGAGTGAGGAGCCTGACATGGGGCTTGATCCCACCACCCTGAGATCATGATCTGAGCTGAAATCAAGAGTCAGACACTTAACTGACTGAGCCACCCAGGTGCCCCTACATCTCCTGTATTTTAAAGTCAGCTGATTAGCAACCTTAATTCCATCTGCAACCTTAATTCTCCCTTGCCATGCAACATAACTTATTCACAGGTTCTGGGGATTAAGACATGGACATCTTTGGGGGAGGGGAGCAGTATTCTACCTATCACACCCAGCTTGCATGTTCTTCACAGAAGGCCATGTAGATCAATGGATATTTCTATTAAAAAATATAAAACAAGAGAAAGATAATGAAAAGCTTATCATATCTCAATGCTCATTAATGCAAGAACACACCGATCCACTTTATGGTTTTGGGTGGAGATTGTCATGGACACTGTCATTTGTGACTATTGTTCCCCCCTGGAATAAGTTAGAAATGTTGTCAAAATGACATAAAGCAAATGCTGCTGGTTCTGTGTACTGTGAAAATGAGGATTAAATGCACCTAATTGCTAAATTATGTGGTATAGACCATGTGTGTTTTGAGAAGAATGAATCTCTCTTCCTTGCCATTCTTCCTGGTAATTCAGTTACGTGAGATGGGCAAAGGACCCAATTTATTACTCAAGTAATAAATTCATCCATTTATTCAAAGCCATCAATTCATTCAGCATATATTTTAAAAGCATCTGATGAATTCCAGTCACGGTGCTAGATGCTGGGGAAATGATGAACAAAACCAAGTGTGTTCCTTGTGCTCTTCAAAATTTTAACCTAGTGAGGGTCCATGTGGGAAATCCTATAAACCTTACAGTGAGCCAGATCTTGAAGCATTACCAGGATTTAGAGAGACCGAGAAGAGAGAGGAAGAAGTCTCAGGGAACAGGAGGAAAGCTGAGTAAAGCCACTGTTGCAGGAACTCACTGGAGAAAGGTCTCTGTATTTTCATCTTTTCTGATTTCTGACTCTTTTGTTGGTTCCCATGACATTATCTTCAAGCCCACAACTCAAACTCAGGGTAGAAGTGGTGAGGAAAGTCCATTTTTCTGGACTCAGAGGAAGAGAATCAGAAATCTCACTTTGGGGAAAAGACAACAATTGTGTTACAGTGAACAAAGGCAAAGCCTCTTGGTGCCAAGTTTGGGAAATGCTGAATGTCAAAGGGCAGCTCATGACATTTCATCAGAAAAGGACACATGAGACACACATTCCAAAGAGTTGGTACAGAATGTTGGACAGTTCAAGAGCTGAAAACAGACTCAGAAGAGAAAACAAGAAGCACTTCTCTCCCTAAAATGCCAGCTAGTTTTTTGAAGTAAACCTCCATAATTTTATTTGAATGGCACATTGGGCCCTGAAGCCAATGTTTCATCTTGAATGATTAATTATCTAGTTGTTGCATTGGTTTGAGCTCTTTTTATTGATTTCCCATGAATAATTGCTTCACAAAATGCTTTGTCCCTGACAAACTCATTAAAAACTAAGAAGCAAAGAACCAAAAACCAACCCTGATTTTTGCGAAGCTGGGAAAGACTTCAGGAGGAGAGGAAGAAGGGGACTTTTTCAAAGACCACGACCCTGTGCTGTGTAACTGTATCGGTTAATGCTGACTGCTATAACAGATGATCCTCAAAAATCTCAGTGATTTGGTACAATTAAAGTTTATTGCTTGCTTTTGTCACAGTTCAATGTGGTCTGTGAGCTATGCTCCACACAGTCATTCAGGGACCCAAACTTCTTCTGTGATGAGGCACAGCCATCTTCAACATGTGGCCTCAAGGAAACCCTGACCACTCACCAGTCGACAAAGGCCAATGCAGAGAGAGACTGAGAAGGCACATCTGCTCCTACCTGCCTCTGTCTGGCAGGGTGCATCTCTTCTGCTCACTCTCCATTGGCAAGAATATGTCCCATGGCTCCCTCTAACTCTCAGGGTTCTGGGAATTATACTAAATTTGTGAACTCAGGAAGAAGGAGCCAGTTTAGCAACTACTGAGTGCTGTACTTCAGCACTCTCTTCAGATTTTCAAGTTGTTTGCCAAAAGGAAGCCCAATTGGGATGGTTTGGCTATAGCTCTACTGGGTCAGCAGCTCCTCCTCCTCATTTGTGTTTCTTGGTGTTCACACCTGGGTTTGTTGGACAGAGAGGGGTGAGGAACGGAGAGGGGAAGAACCACCTGAATTGCGTCTCCCCCAGGCAGATATAGGATACTTTTCAGGAGATTCCCGCCTCTGTCTTATTCTACACCCTCACTCCCTCCTGAAAAATTTCATCCAAAAGAGACTCTATTGAACGTGGACACAAGAATCTCTGAACAGGCCACAGTCTGTCATTTCGCCACCTTAATTACGTGGTGCCACGGTTCCACAAACAAACCTGGGTTTCGGAGACTGACAGCAACTTCATCCACTACGATCCTACAGAACTAGGCTTACCTGTCACAGATGCTATCTTTGTGCGTCAAGACGACACTGCCAGTAATGATTATCTAGATGTATGTATAAGCAACAGGGTGAAGCAACCATCACCGTGCCATTCCCCTCTGCCCGGCACACGTGGCCAACTCTGCTACCCGTCCTGCCTTGAAAGCGGCCTCATGGATCACAACCCCTTTCGCCTCTCACACTTTGCCACCCTGTCTGGTGTGGGCTGGAGAGACCAGAGTTGGCCCCCTTAGGCTAAACTTAGGAACATTTGTTATTTGTTAATTTCTAGACTATTTAGCACAAAGCAGTACCTCCTCCAGGTGGTTATAGCTCATTGGTGCTCTCAAACAGCCCTTCTTCCTTCCTCCCGGATTCTACCCAGAGGCACCTTAATGAGAAGTATGAGGACCCCAGCTATTCCGAAGGGAATCTGGGCCACATTAGACTGTGGTTTCCTACTGAGCTGAAAGGAGCTTACAAGTGAAGCGGAGAAATAAATTGGCTTGTCACCACTAACTCCCCCAAATGGTGTTCCCATTAAAATAGACCCAGAGGAGGAGATTTCTCACTTGTAATTGCCACCAATATATCTATCACTCTACACTAGATATTCCTACTAAACTCTAGCCCACCAATATCACTAAACAAGGAAAAAGGAGCAAATTTATTCACGGAGATCATCCATCAGGGTCATGTTTAGAATTCTGTTGTCAACTATAACCACTCCCCTTTCACACCAGAGTTTTCCCTTTAACTATGGCAGTTCGGCCTCAGAGTTAATGTGCTTGCACTTCACAAGCACATGTGAACTTCCTACAAGGGACTGCCCCTCAAAAAGTATTTTCCAAGAAGATACATGTAAGTTGGAGATTTGACTCTGTATACACAGTATACGGTCGGTGTGACTTTATTCAAATTATCTAACCTCTTGGAGCCTTTAAAATGGGGATAGTGATACTCATTTGCACCATTTTACAGGTATTAGACAAGCATAATGACAGTACAGAGTTGGTGCTCAATAAACATTGGCTTTCTTTTTCTCCTTTGCTTCTTCCTTTTGCCTTCTCTAACCTTTCTGTCTTCTTGGGAGCCCTCACCTGTTTTCCAGTGAGCTTGCTGGAGAGCTGGGCTGAAGTTGCCCAGTGGAGAGATTGTGAGTAGGTGTATATTCTATGTCAAGGCAAATGAAGTTGAGCTTGCTCAAAGTAAGATACTTTATAAAGGAGGCAAATGCTGAAGACACTGGCAATATGGGGGAAGCCACACTCTGCAGGAAGGTATGTGGACACCCAAGTTCGAAGGAGTCACTAGAGGTGACCTCTGGCCAGTGCTCATCCCTTGGCCTCTGTCATACACTGTCCTGCTTTCTCTTCTTCCTCCTTGGGCTCCTTTGACAGCTTTACCCTCCTCCCCCCAACTCCATAGTTGCAGTTCCTCAAGACTCAGCCCTTGGCCTTTTCCACGTCCCAGTTTGCACCCTCTCCCTGAGCAATCACATCCATGCACAGCACTGCAGTTGCCAGGCACGTTCTGATGACTTTTGGATTCTCCTCTCCTGCCTAGACATCCAACCTATGAGCTCTAGACCCATATATCCTACTGTCCATAGAATGTCACCACTTGGCTGTCTCAGAGCTTCTGCAGATGCAACTTGGCCAAAATCAACTAGTGTTATTTCCGCCCCCACACCTGGCCCTGCTGCAGTGTTTGCTGACTCATGAGAGGTGCCTGAGAGTGTCTTGGGCCTTTCCCTCCCTTCCTCTCACCATCTCCCTTCCAGTCAGTCAATCAGGATCCAGCCACAAATTCTAATTACAAGGCCACCATGTTTTTTCATGGGGCTCCCGCCAGGGTCTATGCTTGACTTTTTACATCCACTGGGGCCCCACCCAGTCCACTCTCCAGACTCCAAATGGGAAGATCTTGGACAGATTCCCTCTAATGCATCTGCCTCTCAGCCCCCTGTAGCCACTTCTTGCCCAAAACATTTCAAAGGCTTCCCATTGCTCTCAGGATAAAATACCATCCCTGACATGGCTTGCAAGGACTTATGCAGATAGGGACAAGCCCTACCTATCACTTAACTTTATCCCTTGTCATCTTGCCCCTGTCCTGGGGTCAGCCACACTGACATTTCTGATTTCTTGGGATGCACCGCACTTTTCCCACCTCTGAGCATTTACCTGTGCTTTCTCTCCCTTCAGGACACCCCCTGTCTCCCTCTCTTTTTTGCTTAGCTCGTTCTTGCTCATCCATAGATCTCAGATACTACCATGTTTCATTGCTTTGAAAGCATGTATTCCACAGTTTAACATGTCCAAAATTGGGGTGGGTTGGCTGTCAGTTGGCAGCAGTGGGACATGGTTGCCCGCTCCCTGTAGGTATGCATGCATCCGACAGCACCAGCGTCAAAACCTGCAGCATGGGATGAGGGGGTTGGCCGCCAATCCTGGACACAACATGGAGCCCTCCGAACCCACGGGGATCAAAGGAGTGTGGCATGGGAAGAAGGAAATGGTGGATCCCACCTGTTTAGCAACATTTCCCAAGCAGGAGTCAAAATGTGTTAACTCTAGGGTGCCTGGGTGGCTCAGTTGGTTGGGCGACTGCCTTCGGCTCAGGTCGTGATCCTGGAGTCCCGGGATCAAGTCCCACATCGGGCTCCCTGCTCGGCGGGGAGTCTGCTTCTCCCTCTGACCCTCTTCCCTCTCGTGCTCTCTGTCTCTCATTCTCTCCCTCTCAAATAAATAAATAAAATCCTTTAAAAAAAATGTGTTAACTCTACATTGTTGCAAATTTGACTTAAAAGCACAGCAACAATAGCTTTTAGTTCCTCTATAGAGTCCCTTAAGAAATACCATATCACTGAGGCTCTTAATGGCACAGGGGATGAGAATGTGTGGGAAACCAGAGGCATCAACTCTGAGTTGAAGGTGATTTAGGAAGAAATGGACCCAACATAAAGAAATGGTAAGAATTCCTTAAGAACCGATTTTGCTTACATTTTCTGTCCTAGCTATGCACAAAATGATAGGTAACAAAAGTCTATGTCAAATTAAAAATGAAATAAATATTGTAAGTCATGAGAAAAGCCTTCTGTCATATTTAATTAGAAGCATTATTCTTCTTTCTTAGTGTACACAGAATAATGGTGTGTCTTACAACTGGTGACATCTTCGATTTAATGAAATACGGTAGTTCCTCAGAGCTGCCTTCACCGACACCCCAAAATCAGGTCCCATCCTTTTACATGCTCTCTCATGTTCTGGTACCTCCTTATATCACTAGTAACGACTGCTGTAAATAGTAAATTGTCTAATTAGTCATTTAAAGTCTACAAGAGTATAAGCTCAATATGAGAAAGAACGGCCTCCCTCAGGTTAACTGCTTTTCCCTGGAAGCTGGCATGTAGAGACTGCTCAAGCTACATGTTGTTAGAATGAATGAGTCTGATTAGGACTGCTCTGACTTCCTTTAGGTGGCCTAGAAATAGACAGTTGTCCTAAAATGCTCTATGACATGGCCACAGAGCCCGGTTAGAACCCCGGGTGGGAGAGGAGCAAGGCTGTGCCATGTGAGGTCTTCATCCCCAGTGAAAGGCACTGATAATTCCTGCAGGAGCAAGCTCCTCTGCGACACCAGAGCACCCACGCCCCACAGCACACCCCATCATTGCACCCCCCTGGGCACTTTCACAGTGTATCTGGAAATGACACAATTTCTGCCCCTGGGAATTAGGGCCGAAGAGTGGCACTCCCCGACAGTGGCAGGAGATAGTGTGAAAATGGGGCAAAACTAAAGCAAACACAGGCACACGCCCCTTCACTAGCCTCTTCCCTTTGAAAGATCTTTGAGGAAAGAAATGCTTACAAAGGACCGTCAGCCAGTGTTTCTGGGGGTGAGCGCTCGAGTTCTGAAAAGGGAGGAAGGACGCAGACAGGACTTTCCACATGATGGCCCTTGGACAAACGTCCGGCCGCAGGCTCCTCAGCAGCTCTGCGCAGGTTACCAGGCAGGACCCGGGGACGCTTCCAGCATCTTGTCAGCTCTGAGGCACACCTGAGAAGGAAGGTTTCCAGTGAGCCCACAGCTCTGGCTGCTGGGAGTCTTTCCTCTGAGATGCCTCCAAGCAAACGAAGCAGCGAATCGGACTGCTTTCCAGTTTTGCGTGTGAGAAGAAAAGTTACTCTGAGGTGTGTCCTGAGCTCTGTCTTGGAGATGTGGGTCCATGGAAGGAGCAGAGTAACACGCACAAACGTGGTATCCCAGATTACAAGGGAGAACCCCCATCCCCGAGATTTTAAATGAGTCGGCTCCAATCCCGTGCCACCCGTAGAGGGAGCCCTGTGTCTTCCCCAAGCTCTCTGGGGCGGAGGGGAAGGTGGGGTAGAAGGGAGGCTCACATTTTCCTCCCCACCTTGGCCATTGCTCCCGCTCCCCTAAATTAGTTCTGTTTACAGGTTGCCGTTGCTCCCCGACCCGGGAGAGCAGCTACCACATGGCACCACGAGGACCCCGAGAGCCCCACAAAACCCACACTCCCATAAGCCTTTCTGGAAGTGTGGGAGCTGAAGGTACCTCAAACATGCTAGCAACTGAGAAGCGAAGATTGGACACTTCTTATTGTAGACCTCAGCCATTTCTGCAAGCTCAGCTTCTCCCAGTTTCTTACTGAGAAAAACTCCGCGCTCTCTGGCTCACACACCCCAGGTGGGCTCCGAGCCTTCCTTTATGTACCCAGTGGGCCAAACCCTGTCTTGCTCCCCCTTCCCTCTGCCACCAGTCTCTGCCAGGGGGATAAGGGAATGCTGACATTCGCTACCCTCTGATACACCCTTCCTTCACCTTCGAAGGCAAATTAAATAATTCGAAGGCCTGAATTAAATAACTTTTTCCCTGCCTGGTCGTATGCACGTGTGCAGATCGTTAATTGTCAGAGCCGGGCAGGACTCAAGTTTCTCTACACAACCTCTTCATCGAGTAGGTGACAAAACAGAAGCTCAGGTTTGTCGAGGTGACTTGGCCCCTGCTACAGTGGAGAAGGTGGCTCAGCCAGGATCAGATTCAGGGTTGACTCGATGTCTGGTGTTTTTTTCAAGTTTCAAAACTAGAAAGCAGAGTCTCGACCCACATGCTTGCTTGGAGCAGGCAGGCGACGGGAATGACTGAAGGGAGCCAGGTGTGAGCACATTCACCTGTGCCGTGCGCATCCCGGGGCAGAGCACGCCGGAGAGCACACACCGTACAAGGCGCTGCCTTTGCTTAGCACGGGGGCTTTGTGCTGTGGGGGAGAGCCTACTTACTGTGTTGCAACATCTCACCTGGGACTCTTTTTTTGTCCCCAAGAACTAAAAATCTGGATTTAAAAAATTACACAATATTCTTAATAGCTCAAATGTAAAATAAACATTGCCCACGCCAGCTAAAGCACATCTTTAGGCCAAGTCGAGTCCAGGGATAGCCAGTTTGCAGCTTTTGCTGTAAAGAAATCTTGTTGCAAAAGGACTTCCCCAAGGGTCCCTCCCCAACTGCTTTTCTCCTTGAGGTCTCCCACTACCTCTTGCCCCCTCCCCCACATTCCCACTGCTTCTGAGCCCACTCGTATTCCTCTCTCTAGATCCTGCCTCACCAAGCCCACAGGAAAGGGGCTCCCACAGCCCTGGCCTAAAGGTCCTGATGGTCTTGCTTGGCTTTGCTTTCCGCTGCCAACTCTCATTCACATTGCTAGTGAGGTTGAAAAGGAGTCATTAAATCATGTTCCTAAATTCACTGGGGACCACGCTGGAGGCACCCACATGTCAGCCAAATGCCTTGGCGCACAGGTGCAGTCTCGAATGGAATCACACACAAAAGATGCTTGCTTTGCATAGAAGTTACCTGGATGGTAATCAGAAGTAAACAAAACAAAACTTATAGCTCAAGAATAGCTTTCTTTGCATTAAGCAAGCCGTGAGGGTATCTGACATGCTTTGCAGAAATACTACGCGAGTCAGTCCCAGAAACAGCCGGCTCCTCAGAGTTGCTTATGAACTGCTAGGGCTACAGGTGGATTTCACGAATGTAGTCCCCATCTCCCGGCAGATGACAAAGCCCATGTGTAACCCAGGGCTCACAGCCTCTGATGCTTCCAGCCACCAGGCAGGTAGGTCACACGCGTGCAGTGGGCTGGAGGAGAGGCTGTGGTATGGACTGAAGACTGACAGGCTGGCTTCCAGCAGCGGCTGTTCCTAGGGCCGCTGACAACAGATCGCAGGCCCTGAGTAGCTATAGCTTCTGGTTTTTCAGGAGAAGTTGGAAATCTGGAGCTTTGTGTGAACCCTTCAGGTAATTAACGTTTGACAACGAATTTAAATAGAAACAAAACACCTTTCCAACCACCAAAGAACTCTTTGAAGGTTTAATTCGGCTGTGGGCTGCCAAGACAGCAACCTCTGGGTTGAAAGGCGGGGCCAAGAAACATTCAAAAGAAGGCCAGATAACTTAGCATATTGCTTTCAGCTGCTCATCTGGGGTTTTTTTCATCATCAGTGAATTTTTTTTTTTAATTTTATTATGTTATGTTAGTCACCATACAATACATCATTGGTTTTTGATGTGGTGATCCACGATCCATTGTTTTTGTATAACACCCAGTGCTCCATGCAGTATGTGCCCTCCTTAATACCCATCACCAGGCTAACCCATCCCCCCTCCCCCCTCCCCTCTAAAAGCCTGTTTGTTTCTCAGAGTCCATAGTCTCTCATGGTTCATCTCTCCCTCCAATTCCACGCCCCCCTTTTTTTCCTTCCTTCTCCTAATGTCCTCCATGCTATTTCTTATGTTCCACAAATAAGTGAAACCATATGATAATTAACTTTCTCTGCTTGACTTATTTCACTTAGCATAATCTCCTCCAGTCCCATCCATGTTGATGTAAAAGTTGGGTATTCATCCGGGGTTTTAGATTCACACAGGGCCACAGAAGGACCTACTGATTGATGCCTGGTTCTCTCTCTCTTTTTTTTTTTTTAACGAAAGCCACAGTTTTTAATGAATATGGCTTTACATCATTTTACTTTCCCCTTTATCTTCCTACAGTTTTATTTTTTATCTTTTTATTATTATTATGTGCAGTTAGCCAACATATACTACATCATTAGTTTTTGATGTGGTGTTCAATGATTCATTAGTTGCATATAACACCCAGTGCTCATCACAACACATGCCCTCCTTAAAACCCATTTCCCGGTCAACCCATCCCCCACCACCCCCCTCCCTTCTGTGACCCTCAGTTTGGTTCCCGGAGTCCAGAGTCTCTCATGGTTTGTCTCCCTCTCTGATTTCTTCCCATTCATTTTTCCCTTCCTTCTCCTATGGTCCTCTGTGCTATTCCTTATGTTCCACATATGAGTGAAACCATATGATAATTGTCTTTTTCTGCTTGACTTATTTCACTTAGCATGATCTCTTCCAGTTCCATGCATGTTGATGCAAATGGTGGGTATTCATCCTTTCTGATGGCTGAGTAATATTCCATTGTATATATGGACCACGTATTCTTTATCCATTTATCTGTTGAAGGACATCTCAGCTCCTTCCACAGTTTGGCTACTGTAGACATTGCTGCTAAGAACATTGGGGTGCAGGTGCCCCTTCTTATCACTATGCTTGTATCTTTGGGGTAAATACCTAGTAGTGCAATTGCTGGGTCATACGGTAGCTCTATTTTTAATGTCTTGAGGAACCTCCATACTGTTTTCCCGATTCTCTTAAACCTCATTCGCCCTGTACTTACAGAGCGATGCTCTTCAAGGTTAAGGCCATTTCTTGTAGTAAGCAGACATGTCAGGCAACAGAACTACCCTGTGCCTACACGTGATCACTGGGCATGTCCAGTGAAAGCTGAGCTGGTTGTGCTTTGCATCCTGATGTGGTTATCATGCTGTCAATCACATGATGACAATGTTGGTCCTTGTCCAGGAAACCGGAATGGAGAAGACAAGCCTCTGGTAGCAGGAAAAGGAACTCTGCTTCTCTCTAAACATAACGTGGCTTAATTGAACAGTATTTATTGAGTGCCTACTATGTGTCAGGGACTATGTTACACATTTGTCATCCCGTTCTTGAATTTAGACTTGGATGTAGACTTGTTTTTCAGGTTGCTCCTGAGTGAGGGAGGTAGTGATGGCCTTCATAGGAGAAGGAAGGAGGGAAAACTGAGTATGCTCCAAATGGAAGGTGAGGAAGCAATAGTTCCTAGGTCAGATTGCCAGTTGCTTGTGATTACCTATTCTTCTTTCATTTTCTTAAGCTAAAGTCTTTAGTAAAATTCCAGCTCTATCTCAGCCATCCTGTTGGGAATTAATGGGAATGTCATGTTTCCTAATTTGTGCAAGGGCTTTATTTACAGGGTGAGCAAGGTCCTTCCCAAGGTCATCATGATGGTGGTTGCAGTAATATGGAGAGGCCCAGGGGAAGGGAATTTTAGGAGACTAAAACCAAGTCTCTGGAATCCAGCTCTCCACTTGTGGATAGATTTTTGCTCTAGTTAATGGCCTTAGAGGATGTGAGGTTTATTTTTTATTAAATCAGTTGGAAATTTCCTATGCAGAGATGAATCACTCTTGTAGGAAATATCAAAGAACCATTCTCCTTTTCAGCATATGTGTTTTCATGCCCCCAAGTGAATTTTTCATTTTTTCCCTCCAAGTCTGCTACCCCTCTCATGTTCTTAGCTCAGCTTTGTCCTCATCATTCTAGTTAATTAGTCAGGCTATACCTCAGAGCTGTGGTCAACATCTTCTTACCTCTCCCACACCCCTCTCCCTAACTCCTTAATACTGAACTCAAATGTTTGTAGTTTTGTTGAAATGTATTTCCAGAACTAACGTTCCATGAAACACAGAAGATATTATTGGAGGCATGATGAGAACAGCATTCTTTGGTCAGTTAGTTTGGGAAACACTACATATTATAAACACCTCTACAGATGGTCAGAGTGCATTCACATATTAAAGTCTCTGGAAGGTCTGCAATTTAGAAACCTGTTTAACTTCATCCAACACAGAATTTTCCATATACTTTCAGCCATAGAACATTTGTTGGAACTCCTGTTAGTGTTCTACATAATAATGGTTCATTACTAATTTGGAAAATTCTGTTAGGAGTACAGTGCTGGAATGTCCCTCCCAGAAATGCCCATCACCCACTTCCTCTGTGATTTTCCTCTTAAGAAGATCATTGCACCAGCCTCTTAATTATTATCCCTGCTGTCAGTTTCTACCAATTATAGACTATTCTTTTTACTGCATTCAGAATTATATCATCTCAAACTACAGTTGTGATCAAGTTTCTCTCCTACTCAAAAATTGTACATGGTTCCCATACTGCCAGCAAAGTAAAGTTCTAGCTACTTAACATGTGTTTGTTTTCCTTTTGCAGGGTCTGGTCAATACACACTGAAAAATGGTCACATCTGCCAGATGCTGAAAGTAGGTTAGGTAACAAATTACCTAAGGCCACTGGAGCCAGAGATAGTCCAATAGAATAGACAAGAAGAGACACCAAGATGAGGTCCAACATAAAATGTATGGGAATAATGGCCAAGATTTTTCCAATATTAATGACAGACACCATTTCAAAAACCCATGAAGCTCAGAAAACATCCACACATCTAGGAATACCACCACGTTTAAACTACTGGAAACAAAATTACAAAGGAGGAATCTTGAGGGCAGACAGAGAAGAAAAGACACATTACCAATTTAGAAACAAACATAAGTATTACAGCAGATTTCTCAACAGAAACCAGGAAGCTAGAGGCAACAGGATGACACCAGGATTCTATGTCTGGTGAAAATATCTTTCAAAAATGCAGGAAAAATAAAGACTTCCTTGACCAAACCAAAACTGAGAGACATCATTTTCAGAAGACTTAGCTACAAGAAATGTTAAAGGAAGTCTTACGACAGAAAGAATGTGATGCCAGACAGAGATTTGGATCTACAGAAAGAAACAGAGTGCTGCAAACAGAGTAAGTTAAGGGAAAATAAATCCATTTGCCCATTGTTTCTAAACATAACTGCCTGAAAGTGCTGGAGAGAAAGCAGGGAAGAGCATGAGCCTCTTACTTTCCCATAAGACAGGAGAGGAGGTGTCAGAGAGATGGGGGTTCCTAGGCCATGGGCCCAGGGCATGAGGACTGGGTGGCTGGTTTATAGCCAGAGGGCCCTGTCTCTGAACACAATTCTCCACTTTTCTATTCCATCCCTTCTTTCCAGCCTTGTTTCTCACTAATCCCCTTCCTTTTCCAGCCCAAGATCTCAGACACAAGGATACCTTGTTGGTGCCCAAATGACTTTCCCTTTTTTGGCCCTACATGTAACATTATTCCCTTCACTTCTAGCTCTACCTATTACATTCTCTTCATCTTTCAATATTCAATGAAAATGACATCTCATCAAGAAGCTTTCTGTAGTCCTCCCACTTGGGGTGGATTTCTCCCACCCCTGTGACCCAATGACAATTTTATTATAATATCTATATTCATGGGACTTATATTGCACTTAGCTATTTGTGTGATTTTTCTCAAGCTCATTTTAAGCTCCATGAATGCAGCCACCATGATGCCATCATTCTTGAATCCCCCTTCTTCCCATCCATTCCCCACCCAACTCGTGTCCAAGTACGAATGATGGATGGATTTTGACATACACAGGCTCAGCAAATTTGTTGAATGAAATTAAGACTGAAGACCTTTGGCTTCTTTGATGCCCATGTTCTTTGAAATAAGGTAAAGGATAAAGCCAATGTGAATGCAGACACAAGGGCTTTTTTCCTCTGTGGTTTGACTTAAGCAGGGTCTCTTTTCTAAGAGCCTTTCAGGACTGGTCAGGGGTCAAGGCCATTCTATCAAGGGAACTAGAGTGCTATTTAGGATCCAAGGTGGACCCCTGTGAAGAGGCTCAAGTCCCTCCTACATGGTGAGGGATAGAGAAAGGCCATGGATAGGCCAATCTCTCCAGCTCCCCAGCTCTGGTCTTACAGCCATGGTGGACATGGGACACCTCATGTACCCCTTCCCAGGACTGTGTGAGCTCAGATATTTGGCAAGACCAAACTTCACTGGGGTGGCTCAGATTCAGCAAATATTCATTCCCAACATATGAACAGGGCAAGGTAAAACAACAGTTAACAGAAGAGGGGGACTGCAGTGAGGACCAGAGTCAGGGCAGGAAGGTCTTGAGGACAGAGAATGAGCTCAATCCTCAAGAAGGAATCTGATTCAGTATTGAGAGAAAGCTGAAGTATTCCAGGAGCTTGAGCAAGGCTTATAGGTCAGTGAGCCTGGTGTGTGGAGCAGTGAGAAAACCAGGATGATAGGAACAGCTCTTCTATGGTGAAGAATCAGAAAAAATAGCACTGGGAGTCAACACCCCTTGGAGTGGAAGCATTAGGGCTTGGTGCTAATCAGGAACCAAGGGAGACCCTTGTAAAGAGGTCTGAACCTTTCCCACATGGTGAGGGATAGAGAAAGGCTAGGCCATTCCTTCCAACTCCCCAGCTCCTGGGCTGGTAGCCATGGTGGAGAGGGGGCTTCTCATGTGACTCTTGCCTGGACAGTGTGAACTTAGTCACTTGTTAAGACTAAAACCTTGGTCCCTGAATGAGATTCACCTTGTGGCTTGAACACTGGCTGACAGCTGGAAAAATTCATGAGCATACACACCCTTATTAATAGGGCCCAGCAACCCCAGTAACCTCCAAGGAACATGTCTTAACTCCATGCAAGCTATTATGACAAAATATCACAGACTGGGTGGATATAAATAACAGAAATTTAGAAATTTATTTCTCAAGATTCTGGAGGTTGGAAGTCCAAGATCAGGATGCCAATGGGGTTGGGTTCTAGTGAGGGCCCCCTTCTGGGTTGTAGACTTCTCTTTGTATCCTCACATGGAGAAAGGGGTTAGGGATCTCTGTGGGAGTCTCTTTCATGAAGCAATCATGTCCTTCATGAGAGCTCCCCTCTTATAATTTAAGCATTTCCCAAATGCCCTACCTCCTAATACCATTACCTTGGGGTGGGGGGGTTAGGATTTCAACATATGCGTTTTGTGAAGATAGAAATATTCCTATCAGAGCAGGGCAGGCCATCACTGCTGTAGAATTTTCAACAAGTGGATATTGAAAGGAATACACATTT
The DNA here is from genome assembly GCF_004348235.1 of Phoca vitulina. Classification (NCBI taxonomy): domain Eukaryota; kingdom Metazoa; phylum Chordata; class Mammalia; order Carnivora; family Phocidae; genus Phoca; species Phoca vitulina. The sequence goes on from NW_022589734.1 coordinate 6,755,836, forward strand.
ACTTGGAGAAAAGAATCACAAATTATTGTCTCCCATGAATTGTTCTAGATAGGCTTTTAAAGTAAGCAGCGTCTAAATACTTTCATCTATATCACTCCCCCTTTCTCGAAAGAATAGGACTCAGATGATCCCTATTTTAAAGAAGACTTTTACTGCAATTATGGGAATATATAACCCCTTTCCTTGCTCTTCTGGCAAGATGCTCAGTTGTTATTGTTCACATTCTGTTAAACCGTGGAATCTTCGAACTCTAGTTTGGACCCAGAGGGGCAGAGCCTTGGTGGGGGCTGACTTCTCCCAGTCCTGGATTGTAGAGATTGCAAAGATCCAGTGGGTCAACTTTTATATAATGCTTGGGGATCAGAAAGGTCTACTTGGGCTATGAATGTGCCAGGAAAAATCCTTGGTTGTTCATTGCTAGTGTGGTGGCTCAAAGTATAGACCATTTTCTACCTTGATACCTTATTAAAAAGTTGGAAAATCTCTATCAGGGTGAGAAAGACAACTTTTACTTGTTCAGCGGGTGGTTTTTAAAAGTCTTAGAGATTCATTCCTAACACAGGCCTGTTCAAAAGTGTCAAAGGCACTTACCGTTCACCCACACATGCAGGGAAGCAGGAGACAGAATATAGAAGTTAGAGCCTCCGGGGTTGAAGGAGGAAGTCTTCTCTTTTGGCAGTAAGGAGCCCTTCATACACTGCTGGGGGCGATGTCAGCAGAGAGCTACTGCCCCCCATCTCTCCACACCCACTCACTGGGGACAAGTGAGATACAGCCTTCGATATTTCAGACATTCAAGTTCTCAACAAAAACCTTTCTTAATTCAAAGGACTTACTGTAGTTTATATGGAACCACTATGGTTACCAATTGTTTGCCATCCCAAACCAAAAAATATAATGCAGTTGAATATCTAGGCAATGATGCAAAAGGCCACCTGTCTCTAAACACTCAGTCTGTTTTGACTCATGGGACAGGCAACATGTTCAGGTTATGTCAATGACACCGATGTCTGGGCATTTGTATTTCCCAGCTAACAAGGAGGGGTCATGGACTGGTCCTAGTTTCATCTCTCTCACACGGCTGGTGACACTTTTGAAAAGCCTCATCAAACTCTACATCTCTAGGCCGGCTGAGGTGACTGCCCAAGACAGCCCCCCCTTCTCATTTGCCCCTTACCAATCTCGGTTTTGTTTCAGTTTATTCCCTGGTAAACTCAACTCTTGACTCTGATCATTTTTCTGTCCGCCTGACGTTGATATGTGAACTTTGGCTTTTCCTCCTACCCACTTTTGCCTAGGGAGCCCTTCAACACTCAACAAGCCTTGCTACTTATAAAGGTAGAGGGTTCCCTGCTTTAACTCTGACCCTATAGAAAACAACCTTTGACCTTAGCTTCAATGGAGAATGGAGAGGGTCAATGACTATGTATATACCAGGGTAACAGAGACAGTCCCTCTCTTTCCTTCTCTCTTCTCTATCTTTGACATTCTCCCTGCTTTTAGCTCACTGCTAGACTGATAATAAAATCCACAATGAGTCTGCAAATACTAAGAATGGCCAAACAGGTGATGCTACCTGGACTCTGGCAATTAACACCCTCCAGATTCTAATGGAAGCCATTGTTCATTTCCACTGGTATTGCATCCGCCAAAAGGAGATGAGAACCTGGGTTTTGTTAAGCTTTCCGTACTAATTTACCTTTAGGCTGAGAAGAAATTTCATCCCAAAGGGTAATTTATTCAAAAAGCTGCGAATGTCTGGGAAGAGGGACTTCTAATGAAAGTGCCTTTTTAACCATAACTTTTTGGTGTCCTGACATTTATAATGAAGCCCAGAGCCAGAAATAGATTCTTCGGGAGCATGGGATGTGTCTAAACAGCTAGATTAAGTCTATTCTGCTTCAACTGCACATCTGCCTGGGAGGAGTATGGGGGTTTCCATGTCAGTGTGATTCAGTGGGTTTCTGGAATTGCCTTTAGTTTGCTCACGGGGCTCCCATGAGTGGCACGGCAATGGGCAAACTGAGGCCACATACACATTTCTTCACAGGCAGTGCAGAAAAGAAAAGGAACTGCCTCCATTTCTAAGCAAGACAGGATGCTAACCTTTCACTCTCTGTTTTACTCTCCCTTAAAATTATATTGATTTGGTCTTTCACTTTGTGATTAAGAAAGAATTTAGTTAGCAGCTAAGATGTGCTGTGCCTACATTTATCATCGTTCTTGAATCCACCTTGAGATCCTTGGGTAGAGAGTTGGAACATTTTGGAAAATTAATTAAAAGAACACGTAAAGGTTTTTATAGCTTGAAGAAACCGCAAAGGGTCACCAAGGGGGATCGTAGGCCCTTCCTTATTCAGTAGGGAACTTTTTAGACATTTTCAGAGGGGGAAAAACTTGAGAAGTCAGTGTGAAAAAATCGTTATATAATTTTGCTTAAAAATTGTGGTTTTCCAAATGTCTTCTAAAGAAAACATGACACTTTTTGAAATCATTTGATGTAAATTAGAGGCACTAAGGTAGAGGATAATCTTTAGAGACTTGGGTGTTCTATGCAAAATAATTCAAAACACACTGAGATTTAGAGGCCACAAAGCAGGGTGGGGAGAGATGGTTGGATGATGGCCAGGGAGCTATTTTCCCGGTTGAAAAGCAGCCACCACAAACTTTTATGCTGATGGAGGAGAGCAGCCTTCTCACCTAGGAGGATATATGGGGTGAGTTGCAGAAAAGATGGAGGAGAGAGAGACAGATCAATTTCACTTCTCTTGGCCGAGAGGAGGTGGTGCACAAAGAAAAAAAAATCACATGGATTAGAGAGAGGCCATCATTCATGCAAAGACCGCACAAGGATGCTGGCCTCCAGGGGCCACACCAGCTGTGGAAACAGAGGCGGAGGGGCCCAACTACAGGGTGCAAGCCCAGCCTGCAGGGGGCAGCGCTGCCCAGCCCCGTCCAGTTCTCACAGCCTACAACCACAGGACCCGGAGTAGCCAGATCTTCCAATATTTTGAGAAAAGTCAGAAAACTGGGTTTTGATTTGAAATCTCACCTATTTTAAAAGGTGGGCAACAGGCTTTAAAACATTGTCCCGAGGGCTTCCGGGAGATTTGACACTTTGCAGTCACATATAAGAAACTTTCATTAAGGCAGAAGAGGGAAGAGTGTTATTAACGCAGAAGACAGAGGAAATTGCAAATTGCAAGTCACTGGTAAGGGTTTTTATGAGAAAACTTCTCGAAAGCCTCAATGTTGGAGCCAAGCACTGAAAAGAATGCATATACCTCTGAAGATTGCTGCCCTCAGGTCTGGAAGTTAAAACCAGAATTACATTAAATAGTGGTTAATAACAGTCGAAGCTGAACAAGAGGTTAACTATTCATGCTGTTACTTGAATCAGAAGTTCTACTCCAGTAGAAAATGCATGAATGGCTGAATTTTGTGTTTTCTGTTTGGTCTCCCTGTGATCTGCATGCTTAACCCTCGGGTCCACGTGAACATAAGTCAGGTACCACTGTTCGCCTGGTGGCAACTCAATAGAATTTGGGGCTAACATCTAGAAAGGAATAACAAGTCCTTTTAGGGAAAGCCTTGCAAACCCTAACTTATAAAATGGTGGGAATTCTTAGAGGGATTGGAATTTTTTTCCACCCCCTACTGAGTTTGGATCTTGTTTCATTGTGCAGCAATCTTGCTTGAGGTAGTACGTTTATTTCCCCCATCTAGCTTTTACAACCTATAATCATGTATCATGTAGAGTTAAATAGAAGAGAACACTTCTACTCTATCCTTATGATGGATCATATATATCATCCAGTAATAGTCATTCCTGCCACCTTCACCTTCACGGGCAAAGTACAGTACAGTTCCCTGACCTTTGGCTTTTGGCTTGGCCTTGGGATTTGCTTTAGTCAATATCAGTACAGTGTGAAGAGACATGAGGTAATCAAAGGCTTGAAAAGCATTTGTGTGATTGGACTTGTCCTCTTGTTTCTGCCATCTTTGTGAGACATGATTTCTCTAGGTAACTAATGCTTCTTCAGTCCAGAATGAACACATGGAGCAGAGCCACCCCAGCCAGACCCAGCTAGATGAACAGTTGAAACAATACACACAGTGTAGTCCAGCCTAGATGACCTGCCCCGGCCAACTCACAGTTCCAGGAGAATAAACAAATTTGGGGAGGTTATTCAGCATTATTCTAGCACTAGCTAATTGATACAATCCTTCTCACACTGCATTAGGCTTTTTGCCTTTCAGTTGGCCCCTACAATTGGTTTGCCTAGCTGGTATGTAAGCATTCCATTCAGGATGTGGGTAGTAGATATTTTAAGGACTGGGACAACTGGAGAGTATTCAGTTAAGAAATGGGTCTGTTTTCAGGAAGAATACTGAATTTCCACCTGCCACCATCAGTTAAAGATCAGGTAAAGTACAATCTGGGTATCATCTTCTTCTTAACCCTGAATTCCATCTATCCTACTATCCACCATCCAACCATTCACTACATATTCTGTTTATTCTACTTCTTACATATATCTCAAGTTTCTGCAGTGCTCTTCATTCTCATTGCCAACAATCCTGGGCCAGTTGATTATCATCTCTTACGTAGATTAGCACAACAGCCTCTACTTTGCCTTCTCCCAATCTGTGTCTCATCTTGTTTCCTGCCTCCCCACCAGCTTTAAAGCACTTCCAGACTTCCCATTTTCTCTAGGATAACACCAGCTTCCTGATTATGGCTTCCAAGGCCCTTTAGGATCTGGTTCATGCTTACCTTGCTAACATCTCTCCCCACCTTCTTCCAGATATACACCAACCCTCACATCCTGACCTCTGAGCCTCAGCCTTGTGGAGTTTCATAAAGATGCTACCATCTCTCTGGGCCTTCACATATCTGCTCTCATGACACCCTCCTCTTTTATTGTCACTGCAATTCTCACACTCACAATGGGTTTGTGAAATAAAGATCTTGGAGTATGGGAAAGCCTACAGTAACTTTGGAATGGAGGGGGTGAGGGAGGTTGTCTGACTCGGATGTCTTTCCTACCCCTCTCCTCTGGGTCTCTGGGTTTTCCCAGAGGAAAGGGACGTAAGGAAAGGAACAAATGTCTCTTACTTAAATGACATTACAGCCAATGCCCTTAGTATAGCAGACACCAAATGCTCATTATTTGGGGGGTCCATGGTGTGAATTTATTGGAGGCTCCTGTAGGCAATATACCTACCATGTAGTTCCTTGATGAGGTCCACCTTTAGACCCCTCTTCTAAGCCCCTCAATTCACAACCCCCCATTGCTTCTGGGGGTAGATGATGGGGCTTTCTCAACAGTGGGCTACCTTCCTGGATGGGCACCCATAATTTTATCCAAATATTTAAGCCACTCTACTGAAGTTGTGCATAAAAGAAAACTAGACAGTATCTTTTTTTAAAAAAAATTGAGGGATAAATTCTGGTAAGAAAAAATGGTTTGCTAGTAAATTTTCTTTCCTGTCTAAACTGGCTTATAATAGTAATATAAGTCTTGCTAATCAAATGATTAGTAAGACATTTGCCCTGATAATATTTAAAAAGAAGGAGCAATTGTAGAATAAATTGGTTATTTCTTCCCTGCCCACAGATTTAAGTTTTCCTGATTTCAGTTAAGAGGGATGAGTATTTTGGATTGTTTACTCTATTTGCAAACATTCTGTAGAAGGCCTGGAGTAGGTGGGTCCTAATTCTAGCAGTCTTTCTAATCTCCAAGGCTCTGAATTTAGGACAGTGTGTTCAAACAGCCCTGCAGATGAGTAGCCACCTAAGTAACAAGATCCCTGGCTGGGGAAATAACATCTGGCTCTTCTGGCTCTTCATCTCTCAGAAGCTGGCAGATGAAACAAGATACAGCAACTTTCTGGTGTTTGGTTCCACACACTAGTGGAACGACACCGCTACAAGTTGCCAGACCATGAGGCCAGGTTGAAGATCAGGTTTATGTAAACCTCCAAGGAATAGTGCATCTGAATTCATCTGTCCACCAACCCACCTCTTCTTTTCTTCAGCCTGCCAGAGACACCCACCTCCTAGCTGCCTACATGCTGAGATCGGTCCCTGTGCAAGCAGATAGCACATCAAATGTTTTCCAGACCTGGGGTATTTTGTCATTATCCTTTGGTCCCTTTGATCTTCTCAGAGAGTTAGACCCTAGAGTCAGAGTTCTCAGCTTCAAATCCTAGCTCTGCCACTCACTGCTTGAGCAATCTCATTGAGCCTCAGTTTCCTCATCTGTAAAGACAACAATAATAGTACCCATCTTTGAGTGTTATTGTAAGGATTAAGTGAATGGACACCAGAAAAGCGTTTGGATCAGGGCTTGGCTCATAGAATGCATCACATACATGTTAGCAATTATTATTGTTGGTGCCTCCCTGGACTTAGTTACTTTCCATGCTTCGCCCTGGTCTGTTTTCTCTTAGCTCCTGACTACCAGTCTAGGTTTGACACCTGAGTGTCAGATAAGCCTCCTCCAGGCTAATACTCACTAGAAGCCAGAAGGCACAGAAACTCACTGATAAGTCCATTCCCAGATGAAACTGAGACTTGCAAAGTTACATTGCGGTTGGTGGCAGAGCTGAGGTTGGCTTGTATGGACCTCTGTTGAGCACTCAGCAGAGCTGCCTCAATCGGGTTTATAATGTCCAAAGTGGTCATGGCATCTGTTACCCTTTCATTTTTAGAAAATTAACTAATTAAATTATTTAAATATATCTTACCTTTAAAACTAAACTATGTACAACTGGTTGGTGTCAAAACTTGTACAATCTCAAAATGAAGGCAATATTGATGAAAAGTCCAATGTGTGAGCTCTTTGAGCCAGCAATTCCCAGTTCCAGGAATTTATCCTACATATATACTTGGAAATGTAAGAAGTGATCAATGTACAAAGTTATTCATTATTAGAGCATCGCTTTTGATGGAACAGATTGGAAACAAACTAAATGTCCTTCAAGAGGAAAGAATTCAAATAAATTACAGTACATTTATATAACTGAATTGAATTGCAGACATTAAGGAGGAATGAGGCAATCTCTTGTACTGATATAGGCTGAACTTCAAGATGTATTGCTAAATTAAATAAATAATATAATATACATTTGCTTACATGTCATAATATATCTCTGGCAGAGACCAAGTAATTGTAAGTCATCTATGGGAAGAAGAACTGGGCTATAGGTCAGAAAGAAAGTTTTTATAGCATGGTTTTTTTTTTTTTTTTTTTTACTTTTCAATGTTGGAACACGTAAAATGTGCTCCTTATTCACAAATAAATAAATATATTTTTAGTGGAACCATGTGAGAGCCTAAGCCCATACCAACTGATCATAGGTGGTAGCCAGTAAGGAGACGTCTGCTCATGACTCTGGCACTTGGTTTGTTGCTCAGCTCAAACATCTAGCAGCCTTGAAATTTTTGACTATTGTGCAATTTCATTTGTTTGTAATTTTACTCAAATATTGTTGAATTATTCACCACAGCGGACCACTGGTTAGACAGAAAGCATTGGAAACTAATGGAGAAATTCAACAACTTAATGAGGAGCATAAAGATGATATTTCGAAAATTTGCCTCTAGAGAACCCACACTGGGTCTGAAGTTTGTATTCATTTGATCATAATTCTTCACAACATATCAAGATGTCTCTAAGGACCTCAAATACCAGTATTAAACAAAATATCTAAACAATGAACTTTTCCAATCTGGTTTTTCTTTTATTGAGGTCTGGGGCTGGGCTTCCTCATACTGTAAAGAAGAGTCTATGTAAGAATTATATTCTACAAGAATGTGTAGAAGAATTATTTGTGAAATACATAAATCTCTGCTACTGATCACCCAAAAGCAGCTCTGGGTTCCCAAGGTGAGAAGTAGCTCTGTTGCAAATTAACTTTTGGCAACTGGGTGCATCTGTTCCATTGATTTTTAATTTGGGGCTCATAGATGAAATCACTGCTTTTCTGTGTTTCCAGTTCAGTTCATCTTAATATATAGATGTCACTTCTTTTTTTTTTTTTTTTTTTTAAAGATTTTATTTATTTATTTGAGACAGAGAGAATGAGAGAGAGCACATGAGAAGGGGGAGGGTCAGAGGGAGAAGCAGGCTCCCTGCCGAGCAGGGAGCCCGATGCGGGACTCGATCCAGGGACTCCAGGATCATGACCTGAGCCGAAGGCAGTCGCTTAACCAACTGAGCCACCCAGGCGCCCTAGATGTCACTTCTGACTGGTGGTCAGGAGGTCATCTAATTTGACCTGTTTCTGCTACTTAGGAGAATATCTGCCTCCCTCTGTCAGTATATCTTAGGTGTCCAAATGGAATTTTGTCTATGTCACACAGCTTATCTTTTAAGGCATGTTATCCCAAGCATATTCTCTACACTTGGCAAAAATCTATCCAGTTGTTTTTATATGATGTAATAGCTGATGAACCAAGAACCACAATCTTCACTTATATAAATGTCTACTATGTGCCCTGCAATGCAATATTTGTGGTGCAGAGCTTATAAATAGTAATCTATAATTCTTTCCCTTTTTTATCATTAAGAAACAAATTTACAAAATTACATAAATAAACCTATCTTGTCTATTTTAATGTTATAACCCATAGCTAAATTTCAATGTATGTTAATATACATGCAATCAAAAAATGCAGATGATTTTGTAGTTATTTGCATAATTCATTTAAAGAATGAAGCACAGAATATCATTTATTAAATAAGGAAAAACAATATTTTGAAGATTGTAGTTAAAATCACATGATTTCTTAGTTATTTAGAAAAATATTTTTTAGTTTAAAATCACTTTTTTTTTTTCTTATCCTATAGGGGAAAAAAGACAAAATGAGGTCCTAAAGGAAGATTTCTTGAGGTTAAATTTTTCTCTGAAAATACTTTATAAATCAGAAATAAAAGTGCACAGGGGAAAATGCTTCCCAAAGGAAAGAGAAAGATGTGCCCGGATTCTAGGTGTCCAGACACATCCCTGCAAAATGAACGCTCTCCTTCTCCACCCCTTCTCTCCACTCTCTTCCTTTCCCACACCCTGCCCACAGCCAACAAGACACAAACCATTCTCGAAAGTAGCTCTTAAATTTGGTGATCTTTTAAGTTTCATTTATCCTTCTTGATTAAATAGCATTTTACTAAGCATGCACTCTGTCAAAACACTGAATACTTGAGCAATAATATGAATGACAACAGTCACTGCCATTACCCTCAAAATCGTCCTCTCTGCTAAAGAGATAAATAAGCCAATATGTTGGTTAATGAGGGGAAAGCAGAATTTGTGGCAAAAATGAGTCATCTGAAACACGATCTTTTGGAGATTAGCAGATTTCATCAGAAATGACAGCTGTGTGACCATTGCCACTGCAGTCTGCTCCAAGGCGGGGTCTGGTAGGCGCTCCAGAACACTTAATACCCCAGCGTGGGAGTCCCTGGGTATGTATGCCCATCTCTGAATTTGCACGTGGATCTTCGCCTCTGGCCAACCCCAGTTCCAGAATCTCTTCATGAAAAGTTGCCACACAAATGCTAACACTTTTTTTGAAGTGCAAACTGGGTCTTAACTGGGAATCTGGCTTATCTTTAGCCCCACAACCATGGTGTGAGTTTTTAGGAGGCCGCATTTCTTACACTTTAGTTAGGGAACAGAAACTTCCACCACGTCCTTCAGGGAAAATGCACACAACCCTCTCTTCCTCCAAACTCATGGAACTCCAAGGGAGCAGGAATTCTGGCCCTGAAGGGAAATCTCTGTTGTCCACTAGGAAGAGTAAGTTGCTGTGCTGTTCTTTCTGGGCAAAGGGGATCCAGAAGTAGAGAATGCATTTTGCAATTACAACAATAACAAAAATCTTAAAACCTTCTTTTAGAAACGACTGTTTGCTCAGTTAATTCTTTAGGCTGTGAGTACAAACATAAGATGGGGGAAATGTGAGCTAGTCCTTTGGAATTATTAGTCCTAATTCTAAACACTTAGCAATGGTCTCCTTTACTTTCAGTAATTTCCCCTATGAACACATGGGCCTCAAAACAAAATTCTGCTAAAGGCAGTGTGGTATCCTGGAGAAGGTTCTGGAACAGACAAAAGACCTGGGTAGTGGGAAAACAAGGGCCTCAAGGCTGGAGTTAGTTAATAGTGATGGTAATCTAAGATGATAACACCAGGGAAACTGGATGAGAGGTATATGGAAACTATGGGGGTTATCTTTGCAATTTTCTGAAAATCTGAAAAAAAAATAATTCTGGAGGTTGCTTCTCCATTTGAAGTGTGCAGTGAAATGATCTACTCTCGATAGGGATGGAAGTGAGGCATCTTGGGATACCCATAGCCAAAGGGAAGTGACAAGACCGGTCTCTGAGCAGAGAGGTTGATTGAGGTGGACAGCCAGTCAGATTTGCTCAGGTTTGGCATTTTGGGGAATTTGGTTTTTTAGATCGTCTTTCCCCTCAATTATAGGATTTCGGTTTGAATGAGTCAGATAAGGGGCAGCAATCCTAGTTCAGTCAGTCATGTGAGTGGGCACACTGTGGGCATGTAGTAGGTTCTCAATACATGTTTATAGAATATATGCGTTGATAGATTTTTCCTAGAGTGATATTTGATATGTGCTATTTATTACTCCTCTGTATATTCATCTCTCAATTCTCTTTGCCTTGCTATTCTCAAGCTTTCTTCCCTGTCATTATTTTCTCTTTGAGAGCTTGGCCAGCATCAGTTCTTAGTAATCCCACTGTGGACTGCAAAGGGGCTTTTTGTGGAGGGCTTGCGAGTTGAATGCCTCTGCAGGGCTGGTGATCAGGCTACGTTGCCCCATTGTGTCATTTATACACACTGTGAAAGCAAATGTTCCCCCTCGGTTACTAAGGCCACATTTCTAAGGAGCTGAGAGACCAAAGCAGAGAGCCAAACCCACACAGGAACAAGAGGAAATAGAGATATAAATTCAGTTGCAGGGGAAAAATGAAATCTGGGTCACGTAAGGCAGGTGACAACATCTGCTCGTGCCCGGCTCTGAAGATTCAAGCCTCCATCCTCCAAACCACCCACACATCCCAGGTGCATAGCGTGGGATCCAGAAGATGACTCTGTGAGTTTGTCTTACTCCTTAGGAGCGGTGGTCCGCTGGTAGGGGGTCCTTAACCCTGGGCTGGCTGAGAACGTGGCACCCAGGTGCTCGATAAATATGGAACCGCCATGTACTGGGCAGAAGGCTGAAAAAGTCCTGTAGGGTCGTAATTCTCCAGCCGAGGTCTCCGATAAATGCTTGGGAGGGGTTGTCTCTGAGCTTCTGTAGACTGACACCACCCTTTGCAAACAAAGATGGTGCCACCAACCCCTTTCGAGGAGCACGTGAGCTGCTTCTCCTGCCGTGATAAAGAGTAAGGGAGTTTCTGTCCTTAGTCAGACAACACTGACCGGCTGAGGCGGTTGGAGTTCTCAATTTAAGTTCTGCCTGTTGGCAACTTTAAGACTCTATGCCCTCATTTCACCTCTTGAAGGATCCTCAATTTCGTCAGCTATAAAATGGGACTCCCTAAGGTGGCTTATCGTCTATTCCTACATTTTACAAATGAATTTGTTGGGTTGGGCTGGAAATAAGATATCTTATATTCATATCTTAAGCAAGACATTTCACTTTTCTGACTTTGTTCACTTTTTCTTCCCATAAAAAGAAGCAGTTGAGCTTTTAATCTAAAAAAAGATCGTTTCTAGGTTGATTTACCTTTGACCTTCATCTGAAGGAAAAAAAAAAAAGGTTAATCTTAAAGAAAGGGGTATTTCTATTATTTTTTATTGAAATTTAGCATGAGAGAAAAGTAAAACATAACATTCTGTGGAATATACCAATTATTGAACAATTTATTTTACATCCGTTAATGTGAATCATCATTTGAGGCATGAATAACATTATGGAACAAATGGAATAAGAGGCAGAAATATCCATTATTTCCATTATTTTTCTCCTGTTCTTTTTTCCTTCTAATACGATATGAAATTGGGGCAACTCACTGGTTTTACAGGTGTGTCCTGAGGATACTATACAGACGAATAATTCACAGAAGTTCCCTAAATGTGTTTTTCTTCACTGTGTTGGCCCTACCAGCTTTGAAACTTTCATTCCTTCTTCACATCCCAGATCTCGAACACTCCAGAGAATGAGCTGGAGTCTGCCATTCTCAGACTTTCCTGCCCCAGGCTTTCTCATGCCCCCCTTTTTTTTTTTTAGGTTGAAATATCTTTTCTCCTGTCCCCACCTTGCTCTTTTGTTTTTTTCCTCCACCTGCAGAATTCTTTTTTTTTTTTTTTAAAGATTTTATTTATTTATTTGAGAGAGAGAATGAGATACAGAGAGCATGAGAGGGAGGAGGGTCAGAAGGAGAAGCAGACTCCCCGCTGAGCAGGGAGCCCGATGCGGGTCTCGATCCCGGGACTCCAGGATCATGACCTGAGCCGAAGGCAGTCGCTTAACCAACTGAGCCACCCAGGTGCCCCACCTGCGGAATTCTTTCAAGAACATTCTCACTTGTTATTTCCTGGGTAGTCTTTTCTTGACCTCCTCCTCTCCCCACACCCACCTGCATTAGGTGCACTAGGAAGAATCAGGCAATTCCTTGTCAGTCCTTCTCCTCTCCTATAAAATGGGACTCCCTAAGGTGGAAGTATCATGATGTTTATCATGCCACATTACAGCTGGTCATTTCCTGGTGGCTCCTTCAACAGATTGTCAGGCTCTCCAGGGGAGGGCTTTGTACCCCAGCCTTTCACACAATATCTAGCCGAGCCACTTTGAAATAAGGGGCAAGTGAGCACAACTTACAGTGCAGTTTGAGAAAGTGAAGATAAGAACCAGGGAAGGTAGAAGCCCATCTTCCCAAGTGTAACAGGACTCGTGGGGGGAGATGCCCCACAACGCGCTCAAAGAGATTTGTCTACTCACCACATGACCCAGGGTTCTTTCGGGGCTTTTTGAAAGGAGCTGAGAAACCTCTCCAAAGACAGTGCCTTTTGGAGCAGAGTGAAAGGACAGATGTGCCTCTTCCGAAGTCCAATGTCAGGAGCTAAGAAAGGGGCAGCAGGTGCTGAACACAGCAAAGAAATGAAAGGAGGGCTGTGCACGTGCTTTTCCATGTGGTGCTTTCCAGAGTAAGTGTCACCATGTGGCTCACGAATGGCATGGCCTTGCCTGTCACACGGCAGCCCCAAACGGCATGTACCCAGTGACAGATGAGTGTGTCAAACCATGACAGAGAGCAGCCTGGGGGAGCTTGGGGCAGCTTCAACAGATCGGAAATAAGACATCAAAACCAGCCCCTGCAGGCTGGGGATGTCATCCCACCTCACCATTCTCTTCCTCAGAAATCAGTCATGTCTGATACTATGTGAACCCCTGCGGCAGGCCCCTCCATCCACCACAGAGGTGCCCAGAGAGAGCTCTGGGGCTTGTGACCCCCTAGTCCGAACGAGTGTGGAAAGGGTCCCCTGGAGCCTGGTGATGCCGATGCTACATCCTTAAATACCGGGCCGGGCCATCTTGTCTGGAGCCTCTGGGAGCTGATAGAAGGGTAAGGTGGTGGACAGGGGACTATCGCTGTGCCGTCATTGTGTTCAAAGTCCCCCGCACCTGGGAGGGGCCCTACTTTACGGCAGAAGATGCCTTCCTAAGAGCAATTGTTATTTCTCTTACAGCAGCTAACATCAACTGAGAAAACACTGCGTACCAGGTATGGCCAGGCCCTCAGGATTGTATGATTTAATTCACACACACTAGGCTTATAGGGTGGGTGCTATTCCTGCCTCCATTTTACAGATGAAATGGTAAGGCCTAAATTAGTTAACTAACCTGCCCGTGTTCACTCAACTAATGAAGTGTTGAGGCAGGGACTCGGACCCAGGCTGTCCCGTGATTTTCACCACACTATCCTTTGTCCACCCGAGATCTGGAGAGAAAACCAGAAGCAGGGCTGAGCGGGGCTGAGCTGGGCCAGGTAATGCAGGAGTACCTAAGCAAGCCACTTCAGAGGTACCTCTTGTTCGTCCTTGACCCAGACAGTAAGAAACAGACTGGGAAACTTCTCAACCCAACTTCTTCCCCAGATCAAGTGTTTGGAGTATGGGGCTCACGTAAACCTGGTTCTCTTGGCTACCAGGTGGCACTATCCAAACTCAAGGTTTGGGTAACCATAGCAACCATGATATACCCTAATCTCTACCCATTAGAAAGAAGACATTTTAAAAATGTTTTTAAAATTTATTTATTAGAGTTCACGAGAGAGAGAGAGAGAGAGAAGGAGCAGGGGCAGAGGGAGAGGGAGAAGCAGACTCCCCATTGAGCTGAGAGCCCAATGCGGGCCTCAATCCCAAGACCCTGGTATCATGACCTGCCTGAGCCGAAGCAGATGCTTACCTGACTGAGCCACCCAGGTGCCCCAGAAAGAAGACATTTTTATCTTAAAAAATAACTGCCAGAATAATTTACCACAGACTTTCAATTTAGGTAACAAAAGCCAGTGTAGAAATTCGGTGACTGAAATATTACCCGTTGACCACCAGAGTCTGGAGTTATAAGCAAAGAGGGACTCGGGGGTCAGACAGTTCAGGGCTCCTTCCAGGAGCCATCAGTGCTGAGGTCAATAGGTTTGGCATCTGTCAGCATCACGCTGTTCAATAAAACCCTCGAAGGCTTGCTTTGTCATATCCCGTTGAAAGCTATAATTTCCTTTCTTTTGCACTGGCTCACTTACAATGTTAGTAAGCAATTTAAGAAGGAAATTATACTAATTTTGCTTATCCCCAAAGTGTGAAATTTTAGAAGATAGTGCCAAATGAATGATCATGTATATTTCTCAGTTTGTTCGTGCCTGTTTTTTTTAGTTTGTTCATTCTTAAAGACACTTCTCTGCTGTGTAAATTTCACTAAGCAAAATGGAAAATGAAAATAATTATAAAATTATCTGAAAGTACCATTTTTAAATGCTGACAAGAAGAAGAAAGAGGCTTCTGTGGACCTGTAAATGCAGATTTTTTTTTGGTCCACATAAATTTTAGGCCTATTCTTCACTACCTAGAGGGTACAGAGGCCAGCTAGGATGTCAATTACAACAAATGGTAACAGTTTTTACTCATCAAACAAGAGAAACAAAGTTGTCATTGAAGGTGGGATGGAATCTCCTTTTGGCATGAGTTTGAGTCTAAAGTCAGTGCATTGATTGTGAAGATTGAATGTGTTCAAAGCTATCTTTGAAAAGCCGATTATTCCATAAAGAACGGTATCTACGATGTGATATATGCATATATATGTGATATATGCAACAGGTAGATATTGCCACAAGTTCGCTGGGTAACAAACAACCCCAAACCCCAAAACAACAATAAGCATTTATGTATCACTCATGAGCCTCTGGGTCGGCTGCAGCCTCTCTAACCCACCTGCCTCACTCTGGGGCTCAGGCTGGAGTGACACTGGCTACCTAGGGTACATTCTTCCCATGGGATAGCAGATGCACGAGAGAATGAACCTGACCACATAAGTGTGTTTATTCTCCTTGCATCAACATTTGTTAACATCCCACTGGCCAAAGCAAGTCACATGCCCAAGCCCAAAATCAAGGAGCAGGGAAGTATATTTCTCACCCCATGAGGCCATGGCCAAATGTGTCTGTCTAACACTACAACTGAGGAGTGAAGAAATAGGATAAATAATTCAATTTACCACAAATCCTTAAAGTATAGTATTTTTTTAAGATTTAATTAATTAATTAATTAATTAATTTGAGAGAGAGAGAGAGAGAGCGCGAGAGATTGAGAGTGAGCAGGAGGGAGAGGGAGAGAGAATCTGAAGCAGACTCCACACTGAGTGCAGAGTCTGACTCAGGGCTCGATCCCATGAACTTGAGATCATGACCTAAGCTGAAACCAAGAGTGGAACACTTAACTGACAGAGCCACCCAGGCGCCCTTATAGTATTTTAAATTTTATATAAAAGATATGGTTCCAGTTCAGTCAACGCAAGTTAAATCTGTGCATGATGTCATTCCCCGATAAAGACAATATATTTACTCAGCTTTTGGGTCTCTTTCCTCATACATGCCCTCTAATGGCCAGAGAAATGTGTCTGTGGAAATTGACTCAGCAGCCCCACAGCCAGTCTCCTCCCCCAGACTGTCTGAAAAGATCCTTCTACTAACCATTATTCCTGATGAACTGCCAGGGTTCCACCTACACACACTACCCCTCCTGCGCTCCCCTCACTCCCTGGGACCCCATGCTTTGGGCTTGCCCAGGTGGGACTTTCCTTTACCCCCAACAGCTGGACGGCTCCTCCCCCTTTTGTCCAAGACTACCAGAACCCTGGGACTCATGGTCACCCAGAAGTGAGGTTAGACAACACAGACCTGAAAATCTCCCTTTTCCTTAACATGTCCAGTAAGGCAAAAGTAGTCTAACAGTCAGGATTCATTCAGGAGAAAAGGAGACACTAAGTATTTCAAGTAGAAAGAGATTTAATCCAAAGAAGTACATGACTATTGAGTTGGGCTGGGGAAGTCTGCTTTCGGGAAATCTGAAAGAGCAGGAATCACAGGGAGGCTGCTACCCAGACTCCAGCAGCCTGCAGCCCCAAAGCAGGTGGCTCCCGAGAGGGTGTCTCAAAGCCAAGGGCAGCTGCTACCAATGATTTCAGTGTGTGGTTTTTGGGGGTGGGAGGGAGGTGCTCCCCTGCCCCCCAAAGCCATAGCAAATCATCTCAGCTGCCTGGCAGAGCTCTTTTCTTCTACTTTTTATTGGAAAACCCTAACTATATGAGGAAAAGAAATTGCAGACTTTTCTTTAGCAATGCAGAATACACCGTAGGAGTGGGAAAGGATAATGCTGGATTGACATAGATAGTGCAGAAAATCTGGTACACCGTCTTCCCATGTTTAAACTTCAAACAGCAATCACCATCATACCATGCTTCTGCCCCACATGACGAGAAAGTGAAAATGTACTCATTCTGTCCACACAATGAAGAAGACACAAAGTTCTCAGAGTCACTCTATACTCCCCAAGACAGGGGTGATCTTATTTTTCACTTTGTAATTTTTGTGTGCACGTAACATAAACTTTACCTTCTTAACCATTCTTAAGTGTACAGTTCGATGGTATTAGATGCATTCACATTGTTGTGCAACCATCACCACCATTCATCCCCATGACTCTTCTCAAGTCTGAAACTCTATGCCTATTAAACACTAACGCCCCCTTCCCCAGCCCCTGGCAACCACCATTCTATTTTCTGTCTTTATAATTTTGGCTACTTTAAGTACCCCACATATGTGGAATAACACAGTATTTGTCCTTTTTGTGACTGGCTTGTTTCACTGAGAATGATTTCCTCAAGGTTCATCCATGTTGTAGCCTGTGTCAGAATTTCCTTCAGAGGGTGACTTCTATTTATTTATTTTATAAAGATTTTTACTTTTGAGTAATCTTTATATCCAAAGTGGGGATCAAACCCACAACCCTGAGATCAAGAGTTGCACGCTCCACCAAATGAGCCAGCCAGGCGCCCCATAGAAGGTGACTTTTAAGAAAAGCATCCGGATAATATTAGTTCTCGAACTTGATACACCAGTTGGCCCATTTATCCAAACTGAAGAATCATATATATAGTTAAGATGTTGTTTTACTTGAATACTGTATTTAAAAAAAAAAATATACTGGGTTTGTTACGTTATTTCAACTAAACCCAATAGAATACCAAACTGAAGTTTTTACAAGACTCTCCTTTATGGTAAAACCTGAGCAAATTCTTCATTCGGTTCTACCTAAATAAAGAAGGAAAATTCTTCTGGCATTTATTTTCTTCTTACATGGTTTCTTGCCTCTGTTCACATATTATTTTATACTAAAGAAAGCCATATGCTCTAATCGTAAATCCTACTGGAAAACTTAACAACCATAAACCACTACTCTTATCCCAGCCTCTTCAATATTAGAAGAATCTATAACATACAGAAAGTGTGTGTAATGTAAAGCAGATAATTATATATAGTCCTCAAGGAAACTCAGTGATTCTTAAAAAGTAAAAGTCAAGAAATTTGAATTTAGAGCCCTCTTAGATGCTGGAATTTAACCATTCTTTCATGCACTCATTTACTCAACAAGCACTCCTTGAGAATTTACACTGGGCCAGGTAAGATTGTGTCTGGGTCCTAACCACGGGGTCCCAGTCTGGTAGAGGAGCTCACAGCTGCAGTACCAAAATCTCAGAACTGCCATATTTAAATAACATCTAGCACACAAAAATTTCTCTCCCCAAATTGAGCTAGAGAAAATGATCTATATCACCAAATAATTCTTAGCTTTCCCAAAAGAATCACCAAATAACTCTTTCTCCCCCACCTTTTTTTCCTTTTAGAGAGAGAGCAGATGGGGTGGGGAGAAGCAGAGGGTGGGGGAGAGGGAGAGAATCTCAAGCAGAGTCTGTGCTTGAGCGTGGAGCCTGATGCTCTGGGCCCTGAGATCATGACCTGAGCTGAAACCAAGAGTCAGAAGCTTAATTGATTGAGCCACCCAGGCAACCCAAGAATCACCAAAGAGCTTTTTAAAACTGATGATGAAGTTTTAATTTCCGAGACACTCAGCTACACAGAGAAAACAATACTGTCGGCAGGTGACCCTGGCAGGACCATCCGATGAACAGATCTGTAAATGCATTCGGTCACGACTAAAAGCCCTTGGGTGTCCCCCTCCCCATTCCTCGCGGCAAACTGCCTGGCTTTTTGGGGGGATCAGTGGTCAGGTGACTGGATAACCTACTCTTCAGAGGATGCAAATGCCTGGGTTCTGATGATTATGCTTTTATAAGAAACATCTTATTGAATCAACTGTTTAACAAGAGGCTGATGTTAGTAAGTGTCATAGTCTGGGAGATACAGGTTCTGCAAAATAGAGACAGGTTCCTATTTTTTAAAAAGGACAATATTATATCCAACAATAATGCTGTCAAATCACAGAGCCAGAGGGCTCTTCAGAGAGTCCCTAATGTAAGTCTGGCACTTATAGTCACTAAAGACACTAAAGTCACTAAAGATAGTCTGGCAGCAGCTGTCCAGAGAGAATCACAGAAGGTTGGAGCTGTAAGACACCTTATATTTTAGGAACCAAGACCCGGAGAAGGAAAGCACTTACCTGGTGTCCAGTACTGAGTTGAAGGCTAAGTGGACTCCTGTCACAGGCTGCCCAGGTGACTGGCATCCTGACATCCCTACGGGACCAAACAGCAAGCAGAGACATAGCTGGTGTGCAAAGATCTTGACAAGAAATGATTTCCCAATCATTACCCCTTTGAATATTAACCATGACTGACTGCAAATGTATATGAAACACACCACTATCATTTTACACACAACAGAAATAGTACAATGCTGGCTATAGGGAAAACCATTGTAATATACAAGTTTTTAAAACAAAGCTCAGAGAAAATGTTGCTAATAGGCGCGGTGTGAAGTGGCAGGCATTAATATACAAATCAGGCGATAATTGTTATTATCAAGAATCCTAACAATATAGTTAATGGTTATGAACATGTGTTCAGGTTACACAGACTTAATTTCAAATGTAGTTTCTGTTGCATGCCATCTTGGAAACTTGGACAAGTTAGACTCTCTGAGCCTCGATTTCCTTATCTATAAAGTAGGGATATCAGAATGAGAGCTAATTTATGTAAACACTTAGCCCAGCATTGCCATATACTATGTACTCACTAAATGCTAATCACAACCACATAATATGTAAAGAAGATGAAGTAAACAATGACTATTGTGGGGTGCCTAGGTGGCTCAGTTGATTGGGCGCCTGGCTCTTGGTTTCGGCTCTGTTCCTGGTCTCAGGGTTGTGGGATCGAACCCCACCTCTGGTTCCATGCTCAGCGCTGGGTCTGCTGGAGATTCTCTCCCTCCCCTTCTACCCATCCCCCAGCTTCTGCTCCTGCTCTCTCAATCTCTTTCAAAAAAATTAAATAAATAAATAAATAAATAAAATCTTCAAAAGAAAAAAAACATGATCACTCTTGGACACTGGCAGAGCCTTAAGAAGATAGTTCCAATTATTGTGACCATCATTCCAGGTGGCATTTCCAACAGTGTTGACATAAAAGTTCTTAAAGTGTAAATCCCCTGCCTTCCAGATTTTTCCAGGTGTGCTGGGAACCTGTGCTGTCTTATATAGAAACTTCTGCCCGTTCACAAAGGTTAAATTCATTACCAATACTATTTTTAATTTTTTCCTCCTGAAAAGGCAATTATGAGGCTTCAATGCTTTAGCATGTGGAAAACTTAAGGGATTAGGGGGTATTTTTAGTTATGAGGTAGCACAAGTTGAAATTTTATAAATGAGAACTATTTTTTTTAAAATATTTAATTTATTTATTTGACAGAGAGAGAGTGCGCGCACAAGTAGGCAGAGAGGCAGGCAGAGGGAGAGGGAGAAGCAGGCTCCCTGCCGATGCGGGACTCGATCCTAGGTCCCTGGGATCGTGACCTGAGCCAAAGGCAGACACTTAACTGACTGAGACACCCAGGCACCCCTAAATTAGAACTATTTTAAAAGGTTGGCCAATTTACCTGATGTAAATACAGATTGGATCATCCTGTTGGTATGGGCATCCAGACTCCAAGGCTGTACTGGCCAAGAATGACCAGCATGGAAAATCAGATGAAGCCTGTAGGAATGGTCAGTTCTGAGACTTAACTTAAACCAAGATGGCCGTGGCCAGGGGAGGGGCACTTGAGCATCACAGGTAGGAAGTGGAGACAGGAGCTGTGTAAGGGTGAAGTCAGAAACCTGCATGCATCCAGCTCTACTCCTTACTGGCTGTGTGACCCTGGGCAGGTCATTTAACCTCGCTAAGCCTCGGTTTTCTTAATGGCAAAGTGAGAAGTTCTTAGCCACATGCCTGGCCTCCAAACAAAAGCATAATAAATGTGACTCATTATGCTGATTAAGAAATAACCCAGTGAAGACATTGAGGCCCCACACAAAAGTTCCAAGGGTGGGCTTGGCACAGAGAGGGCAGGTGTCCGGGCCAGCACCTACAAGAGAAGGTGAAGCCCTCTCTTTCTTGCTTCCCATGCCTTTGCCATCTGCCATAATTCTTGCCTTGTTTCAGGCTCCTGTTATCTCAGACGGGGACTTCAGTGGTGTCCTGGCCTCTTCCAGGCATCCCCATTCTCATCCACTCCCCCCATGCTGCCAGACAGTATTTTCTACAAGGCAAACCTAACCTAGCTGCCAATCTGCTGAAAATGTTTCAACAAGGGTGTTAGCAAGATCCAACCCCACACAGACTCCTGAGCATGACCCACCAGCCTTCCATGACCTGGTGTGTGCCTCATCTCTTGCCTCATCTGGAGTCACAGTATACCAGAGAGTTCTGGAAGCCAGAGAAAGGCAAGCCAAAGAGACACCTGCATGGGGGCAGAGAAACTGCATTTACCTTCTGTCAGTTCTCACCTTTTGCTGCATAGCAGAATCACCTGGGGAGTTTATCATATAGTCCAATGCCCAGGCCATGCCTCAGACCAATGATCTAGAGTCTCTGGGATGGGACCCAGGTGCCAGTATTTTTAAGCTCCCCTGGCTCGTCCAATTTGCAGTCATGGTTGTGGACCACAGCTGTATCCTCATTCTCATCTTTTAAAGGAAGGAGTCTTATCACTTGCTTGAAGTCCAAAAATGTCAGCCTCAAATTTTAATATCAACTCTCTGCTAATCATTGTTAACTTTGACCATAGCAGTGGTCAATTTCAGGGAGAGGATGCCTGGGAGGTAAAGAAGCATGAGCAATTCAGGAAGTGGGAAGTCAGCCCAGTCTCCCGCAAGGACCGTGATTTGATGAAAACCCTCCTGAATGTCAACGAGCAGGAGTCCTTGGGGCTTGGGCAGCTCTCCGTGAACAGCCTGGTCCCATCAATGTGCCCCAGCAGGCCCAGCAGTGGGGAGGAAGTGACTCAGGGCTGCCCTCTCCCCGACAACAGGACACACCTGTGACCTTTTGTGAAGGGACAGGTAAAAATAGCAGTAGCACTTCTAGAGAGACTCAGTATTTTTAAATTCTGAGCCATCTGATTATATAACAGAAGGTAAGTCATTCAGGGAAGGGCAGGTAATGGTGATTTATTGTCTGTTAAGTGTCCTGAGCCAGGTGCTTAAGGTGGGTCTTCTCACTACATCTTTACAAGGACCCTGTGAGGCTGGTGTTGTCTCTTTTTTGTGAATGAGCAGCCGGTGAGGAGGGATGACATGCTGGAATCACTCAGCTAGCAAACACAGAGATGGAGCCGGTGACCGTGCCTGGAAGATGGTGGGAGCCACGCGGCATCCACCTGAGAGCAGGCTCCTCCCATTGCCCCTCTGACCACTCATGGTTCAGCCCACCACTGACGTGGATGTGGGGATGGGCACAAACTTTTCCAGCAGCCAGCAGGCTGCTCGGCTCTGTTCCAGTGTTTGTGGAAAGACAGGGAAAGATGAGAGGAGGGGAAATGATGCAAGAGGCCTTGAGTTCCAGACTCATGTGAATGGCCTGTGTCCCAGGGGCAGTCAAAGTTCACTGAAGGGAATTTAACACAGGGAGGAGGTTTCAGAGAGATGCATCTGGAAAGGCAGACTGCAGTGGGCCCACAAAAGGGCAAACAGACCTAGAAAATAGGTTGCAAGACTACAAGTGTTTAGATGTGTGCTCTCTATATACCCTCTACCACGAAAACCAACCAGGGCTCCTTAGAAAAGTGGCCATTTCCAGGACAGGAAATTAAGGCAGAAAGAAAAGAAACAAAGATTAGGTGACTGACGTCATATCACAAGGACACAGACATGAACTTGAAGGGCTCCCAGTGCCTAAAGGCAGGACAATATGAATAAAAAGGAGTAAGAGTTGGGCATGGATTGAAACACATCAAGTACATAAAAATCCGTGAGTGCATAATAATAGCCCTCACACATACATGCAAACAGAAACCGAAACAAACAAAAAATCCAGAAAAGACATCTCATACCAGGAATGTAACATACAATACGATGACTGTAGTTAACACCACTGATGGTATATTTGCAAGTTAAGAGAGTAGATCCTGAGTTCTCATCACAAGAAAAAGAAATTTTTTCCTTTCTTTTTTTTCTTTGGTATCAATACGAGATGATGGATGTTGACTAACCTTATTATGGTAACCAATTCACAGTATGTGCAAGAGAGATCATGGTGTTGTACACCTTAAGCTTACACAGTGCTATATGACAATCTCAATAAACCTGGAGAAGAGAAATGTTAATAATATTATTGATAAAATTATAAAGATACAAAATATATATTTCATATATCTTGAATAAAAGAATAGCCAAAAAAAAAAAGAAAGAAAAGACCACTCATTGGTTAACTACTTTTGGAAAGCTACCCAGCTGGGGGTATAATAAAGCCAATTCCTGCCTTCTGACTCCTTTTCTTCTCTGTCCCACCTCAGAGTGTAGCTCTGCCTTCACATTCATGACTTTGGACTACCTATCCAAGCTCTTATTAAAGCTAATCCCATGACTTCATACCAAATGATATCCTCTGTGGCTAACCCAAGAACATTACTCCAGAAATTCTTTTGCTACATCATTATTTTCCCTTCTCTATGGGATCATTAACATCAACATAGCATGTGTTTGTGACTTCTCTTATTAAAAACCCCTGTCCCTTTTTTTTTCCGGGTGGCTGCTGAAGGCGGAGGACAGATGCTGCCACCATTGGCCATGTGGGCAAGTCGCCGGGCTCTTCAAGGTGCAACAGAGTCTGTGAAGTGAAGGTGAATGAAGGTCATCCTGCTGTTTTCCAAAAATGTCTCACTGAGGACGGCTGTGATAGAATCACTAAGAGCACAGCTCATGTAACAAGCATATAGGGAACTAAAGAGGAAAGTTCAAGTCCATACCTACAGTGGTACAGAATTTAAAAATTCTTCATTGCTGGAGCATCTGGGTGGCTCAGTCGGTTAAGCATCCAACTCTTGATTTTGGCTCAGGTCATGATCTCCGGATGGTGAGATCGAGCCCCATGTCAGCTTTGCGCTGAGCATGCAATCTGCTTAAGATTCTCCCTCTCCCTCTGCCTGTCCCCTCCCTCCCTCTCTCTCAAAAAAATAAAATCTTCTTTTCCTCAAAAGCATGCAATTAGAAGGAAAAAATGAAGATTGGTCAAGAAGACGTGAACTGAAGCAGATGATGAAGATTAATATTTTATTTAACACTGATCACCTCACGACAAGTTATGTAGAAAAACATATGTTTGAATACTTTTAATTGCTGGGCAATAAAGTCTTATCTTCAAAATAAAAAAGACCCACCTATCCTTGAACCCATTTTTTCACCAATAACCACCATATTTCTTAGCTTTCTTTTATAAAAAATACTCCCTGAAAGACTTACTTACACTTGCTATACCTGATTCTCCTCCCACTTCTTAAACATATTCTGCTCCCATCCCATTCTTGCTGCCCTCTTCTTCTCTTTCCAAGGACGATCCCAGCCCCATCTTATCTGGCCTGCCAGCAACAGGTACTGCCCGTCTCCACTCCCTCGTCTTTGAAGTACCTTTTTCTCTTGGCTTCCAGGACTCCATATATTCTTTCCTCATTGCTCTTTCCCAGCCTCCTCTGCTGGTTCCCCCTCTCTCCCCAACTATCTAATGTCAGGGTGCACTGGGGCTCAATCCTCTTCTCTGACTAGACATTTTCTTGACTTTAAGCCACTCATGTACTGATCGTCCCAACTTCACATCTCCAGCCTGGATCTCTTGAACCCCAGACTGTGTATTGCATACTCACTATCTCCCCTGAGTGTCTAATAAAACTCTCTTATCCATATTCCTTATCCTTATTCCATCTGTACAGTTGCTCAGGCTCCATAGTCTGGACTCCTCTCTTTCACAATCCACATCCAGTCTTCCAACAAATTCTGTCCAGCTCTACCATCAAAATATATCCAGAATTTGACAAGTTCCTAATACTTCCACTATTAACACTCTGCTTCTTGCCATCAGGAGCTCATGCCTAGGTCATTGTAAGTCTTTTGTGGCACAGACAGGCCAGGTGTTCACAGAATCTGTTTCCTCTTCTTCCAAGGCACACATCTGGGCTGCATTCCCCAGCCATCCTTGCAGTTAGGTGTGGCCACTTGACTGAGTTCTAGCCAATGGAAGGTGATGGGAAGAGAGATGTGCCACCTCTAGGCCCGGCCAAAAAGACCTCCAGATGCAGACTGGTCTATCTGCTTCTACCCTAATTTCAGTACAGTAGTCAGAGTGAGCCTTTTAGAACATAAGTCCTAAGTCCTAAGTCAGTCCTAAGTGCTTCCTTTCCAATGCTCCCCATTCCCACCCTCCACCCCCAGTAAAAGCCAGAGTCCTGCTGCCAATGACCCACAGGGGTCTCTAGTGGGCTACTGGGACTTTATCCCCACCCTCTCTCGCCCCACAGTCCTCATCCCACCACTCTGGCCATACTGGCCTTGAGGTTCCCAAACACAGCAGGCACTCACCGACCGTGGGCTTTGCCTGGATGTCCCCCTGCCTGAAACTCTCCCCAGACGAACTTCCTTACCTCCTTCAAGTATTTATTCAAGTATCATCTTTTTTAAGAAGTTCTATCCAGCTCAGCCTATCAAAAATTACAACCCTGAGCTCTAGCACACCCCCTCCTGCTCTTCCCACTCTGTTTCCATTTCTCTGCACAGAATTTGCCATCTTTTAATACACTATACAATATATTTATTGTTGATTATCTTTCTTCCCCGCTGCCTACCAGTCCTTCTAGAATGTAAACTCCACAAAGGTCAGAATATCTGTATCTCTTTTGTTCAGTGATGTATCTCAACCACATAGAAAAGTGTGAGGCACATAGTAGGTATTTAATAAATATTTGTGAACTAAATTCATGAATCCTGTAAGTATTATTTTATAGGATTATATATATTATTGACATAAAGGTTTTATAGGATAGTTACTCAGCACCTACTGTATGTTTGGCATTGTGGGGATACAATCAAGGACACATTCTATTCACTATCCCCATTTCCTTGCTTGCAACACATGTTCTGACCCATTCCAATCTGACTTCTCCAGACAAAATGGCTCTTAGCAAGGTCACCAGGGACCTTCAGGTTGCTAGTCCTAATAAGCACTTTCAGGTCATCATCCTAATTAGACGTTTTAGCAATTTTTGACTAAATACTCAATTTCATACTTAGAAGTACTAGATCTCTTTAACAGTGTTTCCATCAAGGACTACTTTCTCATGGAAACACTCTTGCCTTTGGCTTCCACACTCTCCTGGGTGTCCTCCTACCTCCTCAGGGTGCTACTCCTCAGCCTCCTCTGTCAGAGTGCATCCTCCTCCATCCAACCTTTAAATTATGATTTTCTTCAAAGATGACTTGAAGCACTTTATGCTTTTCAGTTGACTTACTCTGCATCCATAGCTTTAATTGACATTCTTTGCTTATGGTCTCAAGCATATCTCTGAGTTTGGGACTCATATCCAAGTGACCTATCGACATTTCCACTGGGGTCTCAAAGTCACTATGTCCAACTTGGCCTCTCGTAGTCTCTCTCACATCTGGTCCTCTAGGGTGAATGGTCCAACAAACCATCCAATGCCCTCCAGAGCTGGGAGTGGTCTTGACACTCATTCTGCCCTGATGTTCCCCTTCATCCTATGGCAACAGGCCACCATTCTGCCCCAAATCCATTTTTGTCACCCCCATCCCGCCATAATCTATCTCCTGTAGCCGCAAAGATCTTTTAAAATTCAAAAATATGACTATTTTTTTCTCTCTTTAAAACCCTCAATGCCTTCCCTTTGCTTTTTAAGTAAAGACTGAAATCTTTGATGGCCTGCTGAGCATGTAGACTTGGGTTCTGCCCACTCACCTCCTTGCCTTTCCTCCAGCCACTCCTGCCCTCCCTCCCTGCTAACCAGGACTCTCTTAGTCCTCAGTGCTCCACACTCCCGGCCAACCCCCTCTGGGACCAGCACAAGCTGTTCTTTCCTAGCTGGCTCCCACCCATTCTTCACAGTGCAGCTTAAGCGTTACTTCCTTAGAGTGCTTTCTCTGACCTCCAGAGCAGTTTTAGGCTCCCATCTGGGTTGGTGTTTGCTGTAAAAAAGCACCACAGATTGGGGGGCTTAAATAACAAAATGTTATTTCTCATAGTCTGGAGGCTGGAAGTCCAGGATCAAGGTGGTGACAGATCTGGTGTCTGGTGAGACTCCTCTTCCTGGTTTGCAGATGGCTGTCTTCTCATCGTCTCCTCACATGGTTGAGAAGAAGAAATCATCTCCCGTGTTTCTTTTTAAAAGGGCACTAGTCTCATTCATCAGGGTTCTACTCTCATGACCTAACTCCCTCCCAAAGGCCCTGCCTCCCGATACCATCCCCAGTGGGGATTTTAACATATGAACTTTGAGGGGACACATTTATGTATCCATAATAGCTTCCTACTATACACTCTACTTAAACACTTTCATATCAGTGCCTTTCTATATATTGACACAGTTATTAAATGCATGGAAGACCCTTTAATTTTAAGCCCCATTGGGACAACAACATACATGTTTTGCTAGTCATTTAATTTCTAGCACTAACATACTATATAACATAGTGGGGACTCAATAAATTTTTGATGAATAAAGGAAAGAAAAAAGGAATAGGGAAGAAGTAACTCTCTCGACCAAGCCCACCTACTCCACTAAGCTTTGTGGGACATGGAAATGTTTTGTTATACCAAACTTTTCTTTGTGTCCTTAACTATGGTCTAAGTTGGAGTTGCCACAATGCACAATTCACCAATGTCTACAGAATGTAATTTTAACACAGAGCATGGGTATAATTTAGGCATAGATTTGTTTTTTGTTTTTTAAATTGAAACATTAAATCTAGAGATTGAGTTTATCCAGACAATGTCTAACAGATTTGCTAATAAAAATATTTACAAATACAGCTACCAACCACTAAACTTAAATAACTTAATATCTCCCAGTTTGGGTCAGGCTAAACAC
This sequence comes from Phoca vitulina, assembly GCF_004348235.1. Classification (NCBI taxonomy): domain Eukaryota; kingdom Metazoa; phylum Chordata; class Mammalia; order Carnivora; family Phocidae; genus Phoca; species Phoca vitulina. Next base: position 6,783,948 of record NW_022589734.1, read on the forward strand.
TCAAGGGCAAAAGAAAAACATCAAAAGTTGAGAAAAACAAATAAAATCATGTTTTCTAGGGGCGCCTGGGTGGCTCAGTCGTTAAGCATCTGCTTTCAGCTCAGGTCATGATCCCGGAGTCCTGGGATCGAGCCCCACATCGGGCTCCCTGCTCAGAGGGAAGCCTGCTTCTCCCTCTTCCACTCCCCTTGCTTGTGTTCCCTCTCTCACTGTGTATCTCTCTGTCAAATAAATAAATAAAATCTAAAAAAAAAAAAATCATGTTTTCTAGACTCTGTGTTCTTCCTTTCATCCAACCAAGGCATGAAGTGGTTACACATTTTAGCCCAGGAGAATGTTGAGTAGCACTCAGGCAGTGCCATGGATCCAAGCTTCTGAGCAAATGGGATTCTATTTTCAGCAGAGATTCCATTTAAAAATTTGGTCTTCCCACAAAAAAAAAAAAAAAGAAGTGGAATATAACCTCTGTGTGGGCAGATGATGTGGAGATGTCTGAAGCAGGAACATTCAGACACAAGATTGCTCAGGGCCCCACAGAGAAGTCCTTGCTCATGGCCCCATCAGAGGCAAACATGGGGTCATCATCACCCTCAAATTCTGCCTTTGAGTCTTGACTCTTAGAAAGGTGCATAGAATTGGTTGGCCCACAATTAAATTTCTCCAGTTTTAAATGAGCCTTTTCTTTTAAGACATCCATATCTGTATGTGGAAACTTCAAGTTTGAAATATTTGATTTTATCTGGACCTACTTGGTAGAGATAAAAGTTGCATTCATTTTCTATTGCTCCCACAACAAATTACCACAAACATAGTGACATCAGCAAATTTAGTATCTCACAGATTGCAAATGTATTATCTCACAGCTCTGTAGAGGTCAGAAGAATAGCGCAGAATTTACTGGGCTCAAACCAAGGTGTTGGCAGACTGCATTCCTTTCTGGAGGCTCCAAGGGAAATCCACTTCCCGCTCATTCAGGTTGTTAGCAGAATTCAGTTCCTTATGGTTTTAAAAAAAGGTCCCCATTTCCTTGCTGTCAACTGAGGGCTGTTCCCAGCTTTTAGAAGCTACGGTAGTCCTTGGCTTGTGGCGCCCTTCTTTCATCTTCAAAACCTGCAATGATATTGAGTCCCTCTTATGCTCTGAATCTCTTCTTCCCTCTTGTGTCCTTGACAGCTGCTGAGAAATATTCTTCACTTTTAAGGATGGGTGGGATTAGATTGGGGCCACCTGCATAATCCAGGTGTCATATTCTGGTATAGGAGGTAGACACCTTTGGGTGTGGGAGGGCCATTATTTTGCCTACTTCAAAAATATTCACTTGATGGGGGTGTGATGGGTGCCTAAAAGATTTTCTTTGGAACTTTGAGTGAGATCCTCTGTGAAATAAAAAGATACATTGTAAAGCCTCTAACCTCATACTTCTGATATTTAAGAGCTTCAGCTGTTGCTGTTTTTTGGCAAACTCCTTTATATTTTAGTAAACTCTTACAGAACATTATTACCCTCCCCACTGAGCTTTGTGCAGAGGCTCAATATCATGATTTTATTCTTCATATTCTTTTTCTTCTTAGCATCATCAACTATAATGTGACTTGCTTCCTTGTTGTATATGTTTATTTTCTTTCTGTTGGGTCTTTTGGAGAGGGCCCACATCATAAATTTTCCCTTTGTTTTTCAGAGGAAAAAAGAAGTCTCCAGGAGAGGGGGAAGAGTTTTCTTGCTCACCTATTTTCTTTCCCTTGACTTTCAAATATTTATATAGTCCTTACATCCTTATTTTTCCATAAGGACATTTTTAAAAAAGAACTCTTGTGCAATTTCCTCACATCTTTACTTCATGTTATGAGTATAACCATAGATTTTTAAAAAATATATCCAACAAGAATACATGTTTCCCATTCCAGTCACTGAATCCTTGCATAGTTGATACAATTTAGCCATTAAGAAACTGAAATAACTGGGCTTCAAAACAGCTAAATTAACAAATACATTGGTAAGCTGACCAATTTTTGGTTGTGTAATATCCAGGTGTTTTAAGATCTGACATTGAGGAAGAAAAATAATATATCTCACAGTTATCAATTTCTTTAATTAATAGACCTTGAATATTAGTTCCTATTTCTGGTCTTGTGCTAAATTTACCCATGGAGTTTTCTCTCATTTACATATGAGAAAAAAATGCATTGGAGTTTTTCTGTAGGGAAATGTTTAAAGTATAATGTCAAGTGAAAAAGAGACCACAAAGTAACTCATATAATGTGATTTTTAGTATATATATATATATATATATATATATATATATATATTTACTTCATGACATAATTTTTCTATAATCTATAAGAATTAGAATACACACACAGAAATGATAGTGGAGCAACTGAACACAACTTTTCACTTTCCCTCCAATCCTGCATGTATTAAAATAAAAAAGCTATTTTAAAAAGCATAAATTTACAACAAGTGGGGAAAACACAAAAATGAAGTCATCATCAAAAAGCCAGAAATGCAGGGTGCCTGGGTGGCTCAGTTGTTAAGTGTCTGCCTTCGGCTCAGGTCGTGATCCCAGGGTCCTGGGATCGAGCCCCACATCGGGCTCTCTGCTAGGCAGAGAGCCTGTTTATCTCTCTCCCACTCCCCCTGCTTGTGTTCCTTCTTTCGCTGTCTCTCTCTGTCAAATAAATAAATAAAATCTTAAAAAAAAAAAAAAAAAAACAGAAATGCTGAGACATTTCTGGAAAGAAGATAGAAAATAGATGGAATTGTGTTGCTAACAGGTGTGAACAGAAAACTGCAGTCCACAATACCCATAAAGAGAATAACCAATCCAGAGAAATTCCAAGATTAGAAAGAACAAATGGAAGGAGAAGGAGGGAGCCATGGGGCAGTCTTTATAGCAATTGATAAATCACCACAACAGAACGGAGAGGACAGTCCAGCAACCAAACCTCCCCTGGGTTATGCAGCCAACATGTGTTTGATTCTAGGTTGAAAACAGAACCACACTCTGAAGAAAGTAAAATGCCTTCAGTGGAGAGTGTCCTGGAGAAGATTCTTTCCGGAGAGGCCTGAGAAGATAGGAAAGCAGAGCTTGGCCGAGCTCCAGACCTCAACAATCAGGGAGGGAAGATGGGAAAGACAGCTCTATCCAGGAGGGAGAGCTACCAAAGGGTTTCACCTCCAACACAATGAAAATATTGCCACCTTCTCTTGTTGCATTGGTGTTTCCATTTAAAGTGTGGCATGGCCATGTAAAGAGTGGTGCTAATTTGTTTCTCTTTTCATTGTAGGCAAGTGGCTTTCTTCTCTTTGGAGAAGTCACTGGAAAGACTTTTAATCTACAATTCATGCTTTTCTTTGGCTCAGGAAATTCTCTTTTATGATTTCTGTTTTCTCTGTTCTTTCTGCAGCGCTCATTAGATGAATACGTGAGCTTCGAAGACTCCATGTCTTTTAAATTTTCTATCATATTTTTCTTTTGACTGATTTTTTGGTTCTCCCTTCCTGGGTTCTCCCTTCCTGGATCCTTGCAAGGATGTGTTCCTAATTTGGTCACCTCTGGGGGTAGATGTATCTCAATGCTTTTGGGAGCTTTTGAGAAACTGTGTAGAATGTGTATCAGAATTGTTCAACCAAGGAAGGAAGAGGGGAATATTTAACTCACCAGCTTTCCATCTTCTACTGGTCAAGAGCTACTCATAGAAAGTTAATGTTCTCACACTTTCTGACTGTATATGTGTGAGTGCTAGGTGGGACCCTCCCATACATCCCTCACTTTAGAGTTAGAGAAGCCCTGAGGCAGAAAGAGGTGTGTGGTGCTACCCAGTTCCACCTTCATGAAGGTGATTGCTACAGCATTGCTGGACTAAAAGGTAGGCTGAGAGAATGTGAGGTAGGGGGACATAAGAACATGTTAGTTACCAGAGGCTCTCCCAGGTAGCTCCCAAGCAGCACCCACTAGGGTCCCAGCTTAAACTTTCTTAGCTTCAGAGTAAATCCACCTCTGACAGGCACCTTGTAGATGCACAAAATTGGCTACCACTTCATTCTTTACCAAAATCTGTTCTTTGCCTTTGGTGTTGGCCTTTCGAAGGCCAAAGTTGAATGTCATTTCTGGCATCCCTGTCCTTGTGCATCAGCAAGCATGTGAGTGCCTAGGTTATCACATGTAATCAGCATCACAACACAAATAAGATGGATTAAACACCACTTGGCCCAGTGTTAGTATCTGAATAGTCAAATAGAGGTAAGCATTCTGGATGTAATTTAGGGCGAACAGTCTTCTTATGGTGCTTTGCATGTTGAAATTCCATTGTCACGTGATGTGTAAATAAGCATTATTTCAAGAGTACAATACTGGGTGGCTAATGATTCCTTTGGAAACTTCATTTTATGTACAAAAATGATTATGAAAAGCTTTCCAATTAACCAAGTGGATGTGCCTTGAGAGTGCACGTGTCTAGAGATTAGAGGAGTGGAAGGAGGCATGACAACTAGATGCAATGCATGATCCCATATTGGATTGGGCTCTGGGGAAACACTGCTTGGACATTATTGGGGCAATTTGCAAACTGGCTTCTCTCTTGTTTTTACTCTCTTCATCTAAAGTTGTTGCCTTCTTCTTTGCTGGCACCTCCAAGGTGACTATAATCCCCAATGAGAGACTTGGTAATCATGCAAAGATTTATCAGAGGAAAAAAATGAAGCTAAAGTAGTGCCCATAGGAGAGGAAACTGGGAATCATGGGATGATGACAGTGCTTGACATCATATAGCACCCAGGAAAAGAAGTTTATAAAATCTTCACAACTCTTAACAATCAACATGCTATCCATAGAAAAGAACAGGAAGGAGAAGACTATCACAAAGCCTTTTTTTCATCTTTCTTTCCATTTTTTCCTACTCTAAGACATTTGAATCATTAGATTCCCTGTATTACTAACTTATACCACATGAGGCATTCATCCTTTGATGGCAGAATGCCAAAACGTTCTTAGAAAGTGGTTCAGAAGGCAGAGGAATCATCGCCCTCTCGGTTTGGGCTTGGAGTTCTGCTAAGAACTAACTGTCTCTAATGCGAAGTCTACACTTTTCACCTGACTCCCTGAGAGAATGTTCTAATGAGAACCTGGAGCACAGAGCAGCAAAGCCCTTACCATCACCATGTATCTAACTATCCTCGAAAGTAGCATGCATGCTTATTCGCTTTTCGCAGCGTGATACAGAGATATTGATACTGTTTGCCCATTCATTTATTCATATTCATTGATTTATGTGTGCAGCAGTCAGGATTGAGTCTCTTCTGTATGCGAAGATCTGAGTCAGGTGCTGTAGGTGCGAAAACATGTACACAAGATGGGAGTTCTCAACTGTCTGAATTCATTCTTCATTCATTCATTCAGCAAATATTGATTGAATGTCTACTCTAGACCAGGCAATGTTCTAGAAGCTTATATCCCAGTGGGGTGGATAGTCAGCAATTAAACAAGTTCAAAATGTTGTTCCACTTCATGAAGGAAATGAACCTACTGTGTGTAAGTCATGTAATCATGTTATTTGACTAGGTAGAGCTTAACATACATTTTCTTGTGGAGACACATTTAGCAAGATATTAAAGACAACAAAGAAAACCTATTTAAGTCACCATGCCTGAGTTATGAAACCAGATTACTAAATACACCATGGGTCTATGGCAGTGTCCCAACCTCGTCACTATTTTCTAGGAATTTGAGGCTAGAAAATTCTTTGTTGTGGGGGCTGTTCTGTGCACTGTAGGATGTTTAGCAGCACCCCTGGCCTTTACCCACTAGCTCCCAGGAGCACCCCTTCCCCAGATGTGACAATCAGAACTGTCTCCAGACATTGCCAAAGGTCATCTGGAAGTAAAATGGTCACTCGTTAAGAACCGCTGATCAATGGGGAAAAGTGTTCCAAATTTCAAGTAGGGACTCTGGACACGCATCTTCTGTCTCCCCAGTGTCCTCACCCAATAGTCTCAGGGGGCTTCTTTTTCTGTCTGTTCTCACTTTCTCTTTTTTTCTTTTTTTCTTTTTTTAAGATTTTATTTATTTATTTGAGAGAGAGAGAATGAGAGAGAGCACATGAGAGGGGGGAGGGTCAGAGGGAGAAGCAGACTCCCTGCCGAGCAGGGAGCCCGATGCGGGACTCGATCCAGGGACTCCAGGATCATGACCTGAGCCGAAGGCAGTCGCTTAACCAACTGAGCCACCCAGGCGCCCCGACTTTCTCTTTTTTTCTAATCTCTGCCCTGCAACAGGGATTTCATTTTCTTCTTCCTCTCAGCTCCCTGGAGGAGAGAGCAAGAAGAGGACTTAGGAGAAGGTGTTTTCCAATGGGGCAGGTCCTGTCTTAGGAGAAGGAGAGATCTGGGAGGTGCTGTCTCAGAGACAAACTTTGCTTCCTGCTCCATTTTGCCAAGAATCTGGATGACCATCAGCCACAGTCCAAACAGAACCCTGAATTTACTCGTGCAATCATGGGTTGATGAGCTGACAACAGGCCATGAAGAAGGCTTACTTTCTACACTTCTGGATGGACAATTAGCTGTATTGATTCCATATTTTAAGACAAAGACCTCTTTGCTACTATACTGTGCATATCTCTTGAAGAGAGAGTTTTATTATATTGAATTCTGATATGGTGGCATATGGAGTGGCCCTGGGTTTAGGGGTTGGTTTTTCCCAGAAGAGATTGATCAGCCCAAACAGAAGGAGGCTCCTTAAGCAACAGGAACTCTAGCTGGGCCAAGTGGAGAAGTGGGAGCCATCTGAGATGCTCCTTGATGCTTGTCGTGGGCTTTGGAAGAATCTAGAAGTGCTTCACAATGTCTTTGGTTATTGGGTTTCAGCAGTAATATACATTTAGGAAATTATGGGTTGAACGAACCCAATGGGTTTCTTTACTCTAGGACTTTTAGGAGATTTCAAAATGCAATGTAACATCGTGACTGTCAAGACTAGGAGCAAATAAGCAAATGTCACAAACTCATTTGACTATGCAAATTTCTCACGTTTTAGTTTTGACGTAGCTTCTTTCTAGAATACTGTTCCTTTGAAACTGGTGCTCTAGGGACCTCCAGAAAGGAAAACTGTAATCCTGCTTATCTATTTGGATGTTACTCTCTGCTCATTTTTCTCTCCCCAAGTCTTTCCTAACATCTTTTTTAAATGATCTTGTTTTGTCCATGCTGTTTAATGGACATTAAAGGATGAGTTTAAGGGCTGTACATCCACATTTAGGGCATGTCACCCCTGGCTCTGGCCAGAATCATTTGCTAAGTCCATGACCATCACTGTTTCCCATTTGGCCTTTGGATGCTGTAGGACTGGGATAGGGCCCAGGCCAGGATGATCGGTATTTTGAAAAATCAAACCAAACATGCCCTAGGAGATTGGGAGGTACAAGCCAAGATTGAGACCGCCCCCTCCCCCCCCCCCGGGGAGGGAAAGGGTAAAAGGGAGGTGGTGGCGCCCCCCTGAGGCCAGCTTGGTGGTAGCAGAAGCAGTTTCAAAGAGATCCTCAAGGGAGTAGTGAATCTCCCGGAACAGAAGTCAGGTGGATGAGGTCTCCCTCATGTGGAAATTCTCCCTCCATTGCCAACTCTGAAGGGCCAGGGTTTGGTTTTACTTAGGAAAGTGGCACTTTGTTACATATAATATCTTATACTACAAAGAAAGAGAGATCTCTCAGAGGAATGACATTTGTTAAAAAATAATCATTTGAGCTATTTTTAAGATAGTATGGTTTTCCACAAAGTGCATATTAATATATAAATACCACCTATCCTCCACACTCTGTGTTCGTGCAGATGACAGCTGGACAGGGGCTTTGGGCCATGAACCACCCGGATAATTCTATAATCAGACATTGATTTCCAGGGGTGTTGACTGCGGCTGGAGTGTAGTTGGTTGACCCCGCCCACCTTTGCCCCCACCACCAAGCTCACCCAGGAGACACCAGGCCAGCCTGCCATTGCCAATTACTACCTGTGCTGGTCCCAGGGAGGCCACACCTGACTCTCTGGAGAGTGCCTAGCATGTGCCAATCCATGTTATATTGAGACCTGCTTGCAGTTAAAACTAAGACAGCCAGGGGCACCTGGGTGGCTCAGATGGTTAAGCGTCTGCCTTCGGCTCAGGTCATGATCCCAGGGTCCTGGGATCGAGTCCCGCATCGGGCTCCCTGCCCCTTGAGGAGCCTGCTTCTCCCTCTGTCTCTCTCTCTCTCTCTCTCTCTCTGTCTGTCTCTCATGAATAAATAAATAAAATCTTAA
>NW_022589734.1:6792336-6821280 GCF_004348235.1 Phoca vitulina
AAAAAAAAAAAAAAAAAAAAACTAAGACAGCCAAACTGTGAGCTGAGTAGTGGAGATAAAATCTGGATGTTGAACTGTAGAGATGCAAATGCAGGGAAGGGAGCAGAGGGGAGGCCCAGAGGTGAAGCTCAGGATCTATAAGAGGGAGAGACCTACACAGAGTATCTATCTGCCTGAGGCTAGGGCACAGCTTTTCCCAGGGCATCAAAACTTAGGAGATGCTACAACGTTAGGCAGGAGTTTATTAAATGGTACAAGTGATAGTGGCTATAAGTAAAACAACCAGCCATGTGATCATGCCTGTTTGCTAGAGAAGTTTCAAGGGAGGGTGGCTCTCACTTGCAGTGTAAGGTCAGAGAAGGGATCTCTGAAGAGGTGATACTGAGGTTGAAACTAAATGACAAGAAGGAACCTTCCATGCAAAGATTTTGGGGAGAGGCTGAGGAAATATCAAGTACAAAGGCATTAAGCCTGATAAGCTTGTGGCATCCAGGGCAAAGAAAGAGCTGGGAGGCGGTGAGGTCAGAGAATAAGGCAGATGTAGAGTCAAGTAGGGACATGCATGTTATAGAAACAAGAAATTAAGATCCAGACCCTGATGGGTGCTCCCATCTCTTTGTTTCCTTCTCTGTAGCAGACAAACATCTGTGACTTGATATTTTTCACCCCTCTTCATAGTGTTGCGGCCCCTGCTCAGAGACCATCGTCTGTACCAGTGAGCTCAAAGCGCTCCCTGGCTCAGGGCCAACTTTCTTCTTTTCATGTTGACAGCTGTATTATAAAAAGACCCTAAAGAGAGAGGACAAAACCAAAAAGACTACTCTGGGGTATGTAAGTGTGAGCTTTGGAGTTACCACCTCCCTGAGTTGGATGCTTGGGGGGAAGAGTTTACACCTTGCATGTGCTTTGAGCAAGGGAAGATGGCTCATCCCCATTGGGGTGCAAAGCAGTGGCAGAGGTGGTGGTTTTATAGTAGCTCTTTCCTTGAAAAGAAAGAAGTGCATATTCTTTTTTTAAAGATTGTATTTATTTATTTGAGAGAGAGCATGAGCAGGGGGAGGGGCAGGGGAGAGGGAGAAGCAGACTCCCCACTGAGCAGGGAGCCTGATGCAGGGCTCAATCCCAGGACCCTGGGACCATGACCTGAGCCGAAGGCAGAAGTTCAGCCGACTGAGCCACCCCAGGCACTCCAAGGAACACACATTCTTTAAAACAAGCCATTCATCTTGAGAAAAACTTTTGTGTATTAATTCTTTTCTCATGAGTCCATTCATAACCACACATAGGCACATGGTCATCAAGATAATAGGTCATTTTCCTTTTTACTTGAGGTACCCAATTTTTCTCCTCTGGCCAAGAGCGAGGCAAAGGGAAACCTGATTGGTTTATTAGATGAGTCTGTACATGGGATGACTATAAAACAAGGAACATTTTTTTTTTCCATAAATTGCACGGAAACCAATCTCTTGCATTATAGTCACAGCTGTGGAATCCTTTGTAAGTTTCCATGTTAACGTTCTCTGTTTTAGAAGCCCCACCTGGAGGTCAGGAATTGGGTTCACTTTGGCTAAACTTGTATGATGCAACCCAACATACAGGGATGCTCTAAGGGGCCTGGAGACACATGGAACCTGCCCTTCTGCCCTCCACAGGTCATTCACATTACTTCAGAAGAAGCATTAATACTTCCGGATTAGACTCACTGGCACTAGGTACTGTGGGACTGCTATCTAAAATTATTTGAGAATTAGTCCCATACTGTGCTTCTTCTCCTTTTAAAACCTAACAGGCAGGACCCACCTGTGGTCTCTAAGAAAGAAACGGCATCTTCAGAAAATAAGGGTGGCTGGCAGGGGGGTTGGTGCTATTACATAATGAGTTCCATACCCCTAGCCCCCTTCCCCATCTCCTTTCTCTTTAGCCTAGTCTCTCTCAAGGTATGATGAGGATGTCACTGGTTATTTCAAAATGATACAAATTACCAGCTCTTTTTTTTTTTTTAAGATTTTATTTATTTATTTGAGAGAGAGAGAATGAGAGAGAGCACATGAGAGGGGGGAGGGTCTGAGGGAGAAGCAGACTCCCTGCTGAGCAGGGAGCCCGATGTGGGACTCGATCCAGGGACTCCAGGATCATGACCTGAGCCGAAGGCAGTCGCTTAACCAACTGAGCCACCCAGGCGCCCAAATTACCAGCTCTTTAAAAACAAGATAAATCATAGATGCTGGCAGAACCAACCTCTTCCTCCTCTCTATCTCTGTCAAAGGAAAGAGTTGAGGCAAGCTTATTGGCCTGACCATCTTTGGGTCTCTTGAATGGGTACAGGTGGCAGGAAGCAGGAACCCACTTGCCGTGTTCTGCGTGGAGTTTCATTACTGCCCAAGAACACAGCTCTCCCCTTCACAGGCCTTCCCCGGATGCTGGTTACCAATCCTCTTCCATATTTGGGTCTGATATTTCCAGACTAAGAAGTCTCTTTTAGAGAGCCCCAGATAATTCAAGAACCATGGCCTTTCTAATTCTAAAAGAATTAATAGGTCACATTCTAATAGAGTCAACATTTGGACAAACTGAGTCAAAAGTTAGCCTCATAGCTCAGGGGTTGGGTGTCTTCATGCTTTACCTTTTGTTCCTTTGAATATTATTAATCCTTTGGAATATTTTGGGCAGAGGTGTAACCAGTGATTAGCTCCCCCAATTCAGGCGAGGTGAGGGAAACACAAGGGGCAGTACAGCGGAGCGGTCAAGCCTACGGCTTCTGAAGCCAGGCTGCTACATTGGGCCCCTGACTCTGCTAGTCACCATCTATGTGACTTAATTACTCTGGGATTGAGTTTGCTCCCCTGTCAAAGGGATCCCAGTAGGATTGACTTCATGGAGATGTGTGAGAGATAAATGAGTTAATAATTGAAAAGCAGTTACGGTAGTGCTTGGTCCATATTGCATGCTCGGTGTGTTAGCTCTTCTTATTCACTATGCTCTTCTGCAACTAATAAAAGGGCTTTGATGTGGCAGCTCTTTTGAAGAATTTAGTTTTGAACCTATTGTTACTGAAATGTGTCTTAAAAGATGAATGTGGGAACATTTGAATTCCTCTTTCTCTAATCACAAATGACTACCATATGTTTGTTGGATATTTTATGTTTGAGTAGAACCTCATCAACTATGCACACCTTTACTTCCATTAACTCTGTTATTGTTCCCACTGACAAGTAATGTCTATTGGCTCCCTGCTCTTCAGTTGCCCTATCTGTATCTTTTCTCTAGTTCCCCGGGCAGGAAGCTTGCAAACTACATTTCCCAGACTCCTTTGCCTACTGCTTCTTCTTTGTGTCTGCCAATGGGAGGTTTTGATAGGAGATTGGGGGGTGGTAAGGAAAATTGAAACAAGCTTTTTCCCTCCAACTTCTGGGGCAGTGTTTCCAGCTATGCAACAGCCTCAGTGATGAAGTGGCCATAGGCTCTGGGTAATGCCATCTTCCCTTCTGTTCCTTCAGACCTAAGTATTGTGGTAGTTTCCTACTACTAATCTTTGGGTAACATTACTTCTTTTTACTCTTTCAGCCTTTCCAATGCATTTTAAGCAATCTCTTTTATTAAGTTACCTCTGTTTGAGATGCCTGGATTGTTTTCTATTTTCCTGTTTGGACACTTCTGATACATTTCCAAACCACTTTATGGTACCAGATTCACTGTGACAAGAATCACTGTTTTAAGTATTTAGATACTCAAAACGTCCCTCAATCCATATTGCTATTCACTATACAACAGTTCAATAGATAAAGTCCTTTCTTTTTTGGGTCCCACCAAAAAAAATCTTTCAAAATTCATTTGGACATATGGACAAATGAGCAAACAGTGAGAAATAAAATGAAAGGAAGTACCAGATACATTTTATTGGCCATCTCTTACATCCTCAAACAGTGGCTTGACAACAATACTCATCTGTTATCTCTCCTGGTTTCTGTGTGCAAGGAATTTAGAGCAGCTTGACTGCATGGTCCTGGCGTGGGGTCTCCATGTGGTTACAGTCAGATACTGGGGCTGCAGTCAACTGAAGTTTCAGCTATAGGTAGAGGATCTACTTTACAAGGTGTCTCACTCACGTGGCTGGCAAGTCAGTGCAGCCTATTGGCAGGTGGATGCAGTCCCTTTCTATGTGGCCTTCTCCACAGGGCTGCTAAAGCATCTTCATGGCTGGGAAACTGGCTTCCCCCCAAAAAAAGTATTCTAAAAGATTAAAGAGGAAGCTGCGATACCTTTCATAACCTAGCTTTGAAAATCACATATCATTACTTCATTTGTATTCTGTTGGTCACACAGGGCCAACCCTGGTTTTTTGTGTAAAGCAACTACACACAGGCACATAGACAGGAGTCTAAAATCACTGGATGCCACCTTGGAGGCTGACTATCGCATGCATAATCATTGCATATACGTGAGGGGCTGAGTGTATAATCCAAGTGAAGATGAATCATGGAAAGTTCTCATCTTCAAACAAGAGAGCAGGAAAGTTATCAATTTCAAGAGTTCTTTAGATAAGAGGAGGGGTTGAAGGGTCTTCCATGTTTCCCTGTAGCCTATGAAAAAACATGACAAGCTATCAAATGTTGAGTACATTGTTCTGAGAGGCATGGAAAGGGTGTACCAAGGAGGAGTTGCTTCTTTTCTCTTTCCACCCTCTTGTTGTGGTCGTCATTCATTAATTCCCTTTATCCACAGTGCTATGGGCACATGTATTTTTTGCTTCTAACCACTGGAAGGTACAGTACTCGATGGCATGCATCCAACAATTTTATGCCTCCCCTCTCCCAGGGGTAAACATGCAGGTTGCCAGGGAGAAATTTCTGAGGGAGAAAAGGGATTAACCAGAAGCAGCCCAGAGAAGGGTTAACATCAGCAATATTTCTCTCTTTCCTTTCAAAATTAGAATGAACAACGACACATGTGTGAAGCAAGAGGGGCTGGAAACGTTCTTTATTCCATAAACATCTGTGCCAGGCACGGTGCTAAGCACTGTGGGAGATTCAGAGATTAATGAGACGAATTCCCTGACCTCAAGGAACTTACGGTTTTAAGACAAAACAGACCAGTAGACAGCTAATTATAATACAAAATTAACAACAACAAGGGGCAACCCAATAATTCTGACTTGAGGTTCAGAGAAGGATTCATGAAAGGTTGAACCTGAGCAGAGTTTTGAAGAGGGAGTAGGGTATCCCCAGGTGGACAGAAGTGAGTAGAAAGAAGTGGAGTATATTCTAGACCAGAAGAGCTAAGTGAGCAAAGATATAAAATAGGGGAGAGAACGTGACCGTGTAAGGAGGGGCACAGAATTACGTGTGACTGCAGTGTATGTGGGACCTGGAGGGCTGGGGATCTGGGGATGGGGGGGGATGGTGGAGGGTGGGGGGACCGGATCCTGGTGAGTCTTCAGTGTCATGCAGGGAGCCTGAATCACTCAGCCATGATTCAGCAATGGGAAGGAAGGGAAGCTTCTTGAAGAGGGAAATGATATTATCACACACCCATGTAGAAAGGAGAGGATTAATACAAGAGACACCAAGACCAAAATGTGTACTGCTGGCTGAAGAAATTATGGCTATTCAAATTTTTCTCTTTTGGGGTCACCTGCAGTTGCTAATTTTCCTACAGAGAGTGTGGATTATTGGTGAATTTTAAAATAAATACATAAAATAATTTTTGTATGGTAAAATAGAAACTATAAATGGAGAGAATGGAGGAAGCCAATGAGAGTGAGTGTCTGCAGTGGATAGGAAAGAGCCTGGGTCTCCAGGGGCTTTGGAGGCCAGGGCTGGGGCAGTGTGGGCAAAGCTGGCAGAGAAGGGAAGGAGAAAACTTCATTCACATGTTCTTCCAAATTTGCTGAGTGTCTGCCTTGGTCTGGGCACTACTGCAAGAGCTTGATGGAGAAATGGGTCAGGGACAAATAGAATGGAGTAGGGAAGGGGTTATCTTTCAGGCTACAAGAGCTCTGAGTGTATTTGTGAGCTGAGGGGATGGAACACTTGGAAAATGAAACACAAGATAGCAAAGACAATTTAGTAGATAAGAGGCAAGATCCAAGAGTAAATCAGAGGGAATAAGGTCAAGGTCCCAAGTGCTGTGCTTGCGCGTGCGTGTGTGTGTGTGTATGTGTGTGTGTGTGTGTGTATCTAAGGGAGAATATCTATGAGATAGAGAATATATGAAATAGAGAGTATGTAATGATGAGTATCTATGTAAGTGGGTATGCATGAATACATTTTGCATTTGAATATATAGCAACTCCTGAAAATAAAGATTTGGGCAAAGCCATTTTCCCCTGCTAACTATAAAAGTATCAAGGGCTATTCAGAAAGAGGAAAAAATATACAACACATCCTATAAACAAAGCAATTGAGGAAATGCAGTTTGCCTCCCCAGCCCCGACCCTCCCAATCCTTTCAGAAGAGGAGAAAACAGTGCCAGACGAAAGTTTTTGGCTTTGGTTTTGATGGATGTGCCTCCCACACGCCCTGATGTTCTTCATCCCCTTCAAAGTTGCCTCTTTTGAAGAATTTGTGTTTGGCCAGAGTTAAATGAACCACTTTGCTTGGGAGTTTTCTCCCTAAGGGATAGCACCACTCCACATGTTTCAGGCAAAAGCCTGAGGAGGTGACCAGAGAACTTTGAGAGTCCCAGAGACATTTTTCACAGTGACTCGCCAATGATCAGCAGACCCCTCTGAGCCGATGGAAAGACGGGCGCTGGACCAGGGTCAGGAATCAGCGCAGCTCCGTCCCTGAGTCAGGCTGAAGCTAATTATCCCTGCCTGCCCCCACCTGCTAGCTTGCTTGCTTGGTCTTGCTTCTGTCTTAATCAGGAAGAGACTCCTACCGTGGTGTCTTAATGTAAACAAAGCAATTTGTGACTTGATTAACCCAGATGGACAAGTGTGTCCTTTTCTCCCATCTCCTCTTTACTGAGTTTGGATGATGAAAGGAGTTTCTCTCCTTGTGGAAGGCAGTGCCCACCTTCGGTAGATCTGGCTTTGCTTTTTCTCTTACCACCTCCCTTCCTCTAACACCTATAGCAAGGGATTCGTTTCAGGCATTCCATGGAGACCGGACCCACTTCCTTCTGGGCTCTCTCTGTTTGCGTAATGAACAGAATCAGAAATGCCACCACCATTAAAAATCAATCTAACACACGATTTGTCCAGGTGATAAGGTTTGTAGTTAATATTAGCTGCTGTGATTTATCAGGAGAATAACTACCTGGTGATACATTTCACGAATGTACCACCAAACCATCTATCAATGTGACGATGAACCTTTCATATCTGAGCAGGCCTGTGACTGGTACAGAATCAAGAAACTCATCTGCACGTCTATGAAATTACTGGAAGACAAGGAAGCAAATAGGAGGCTCTGGCAGCTAAAAGGGGGCACGAAAAGGGGGAGAAAATAATGAAAAATATTTTATACCAACGCATTAGAAAACATCAGTATCATTTTTTGTTTGTCCTTTGAAATTTATTCCCTAACATCTTCTTTCTCTCACATATTGTTGCCTTAGGCTGAATTGAAGCTGCCATTCCCCCTCCCCCACCCCCACACTGAAAAACCCCACCCAAAGAAGGGCCCTGAGCAGACCCCAACAAACATACATCCTGAACACCCAGGGTCTCTGGATATGTGTAAATGTATCAGCTAAATCAGCACAATGCAAATTAGGACTTGTATTATTTCTCTATTTGCAACTGTAACAAATTACCACAAACTTGGTGGCTTCAACAATGCTAATTTATTTTCTCACAGTTAGTTCTTTAGGTCAGAAGTCTGACACGGTTTCACTGGGCTAAAATCACTGGGCTGCATTCCTTTCTGGAGACCCTAGGGAAGAATTCTTTCCTTGCCTCTTCCAACTTCTAGAGACTGCCCGAATTCCTCAGCTTTTGGGCCCCTTCTTCCATCAAAGCCAACAATGGTGAGTCCAGTCCTCCCCACATCCCCTTACTCTGACCTCTTCTGCTTCTCTCTTCCACTTTTAAGGATCCCTGTGATTACATTGGGCCCCCAGAGGGATCCGGGATAATCTCCCTAGGTTATTAAAGTTAGCGCATTAGCCACCTACTTACACCTGCAGCCTTACTTCCCCTTCGCCATTAAGTAACATATGCACAGTTTCCAGGGATCAGGGCACAGCACCTTCAGGAGATTATTCTATCACAGGACTTGAGTTTTGTGGTGGTTGTTTTTTTAACTGGTGATATTTCTCTTTTGGCTCAAAATAGTAACAGATAAGAAAAGTCAAGTCTTAAAATAGGTTTCTGAAACAGATTACTACTCAAATTTTCAGGCGGCCTTTTATTACCTGCTGATTTGGGCAAGTTTCTAACCTCTTTTCTAAGCCTCTGTTTCTCCTCTGTAAAATGGGGATGACATGATCTCCTATAGAAATCAATGCAGGAAATGGGATACTGTTTGCAAAGCTTTAGCATAATGCCTAGCATGTACTAAGTGCTCCATAAAAGTAAATTACTGTTTTTTTTTTTTAAATTTAGGCCGGGATGCAGGCAGAGAAGTGACAGCATATAAGTAGGTGTCTGTACACCGAATCCCGACTGATGGTTCAGTCCTCCTCCCTGCTTGCTCTGAGTTGCTCCCATCTGTAGAAGCCTCACCATGTCACTGGGCAAGGAAAAGTTCAGCTGTCATCTTTGCTGCCCCACCTGGGGGCTGCAATTTTCTTTTCCTTTGCTACTTTTTTCCTTCTCTCACCTTCCACAGCAGACAGGCCAGGGGGTCAAAGACTTGTTACTCACAGAGCTGGTTTGGCTGTGAGAATAGCTCCTAATGGAAGTAGCAGGAGCGGGGTGGGGGGTGTATGTGTGTGGGGGGATGGGACCAACAGATGAGCCCCACTTCTGCCTGCCCACAATCACTCACTGAACCTGCCCCTGCAGTACCTATGTCCTTAGCTCCCGAGGCTTGTGGATTGGATTAGCCTGAGAGAATCAGAATTTTCCAGGACTAATTACACCTGACTTTGCATGAAAGTCCCTACTTTCAGGGTTATGTGGCTGCCTAGGGGAGGAGGACTCAAAGTCTAGCTGTCTTCCTGGACAGAGCTCTGGTGGCTCTCAGGGCCCTAAAGGGGCCCAGACAACCCAACGTGAATGCTCAGAAAGGCTGGCCTTCCAGAAAGCTACCAGGTTACCTACTGGGCTGACAAAACTGAAAGGCTTAACATACAGTGCTGATGATGATGCTGGGAAATGGGCACTCTATACACTTCGGGGAAATAATACAACAGCATTTTTTTCCAATTAAAAGCATATATACATTTTAAAAATAAAAAATAAACACACATACATATATTTCTGGCCAGCAATCCAACTTTGGCAGAATCTATTCTATTGAAGAAACAAAAATACTGATACATACGGTTGTTTGAACAAGAATTCTTGTTATAACAATATTTGTAGGGCAACAAAAAACTGGGAAACCTAAATGTCTATCAATGGGTAGAGAATTAAATAAATTGTAGTATGGCCATCTGAGAAATATTGTGTAACTATTTAAAAGGAGTTATTTGTTTAGTTATTGATCTGAAAGGATTTGGTACAAAAGAAACATATATCATAATTTTGTTAAGATAAAAAAAAAAACTTGGGGCACCTGGGTGGTTCAGTCTGACTCTTGATTTTGGCTCAGGTCATGATCTCAGGGTCCTGAGATTGAGCCCCACATCAGGCTCTGTGCTGAGCTCGGAGCCTGCTGAAGATTCTCTCTCCCTGGGGCACCTGGGTGGCTCAGTCAGTTAAGCATCTGCTGTCTGCCTATGGCTGGGGTCATGATCCCCATCCAGGATCATGCCCCGCATTGGGCTCCCTGCTCAGTGGGGTGTCTGCTTCTCCCTCTGCCCCTCACCCCACTTTCATGCTCGCTCTCTCAAATAAATAAATAAAATCTTAAAAAAAAAAAAAAGATTATCTGCCCCTCCTCACTGGCGCTTGTGCGTGCTCTCTCTCTCTCTGGAAGGAAGGAAGGAAGGAAGGAAGGAAGAAAGAAAGAAAGAAAGAAAGAAAGAAAGAAAGAAAGAAAGAAAGAAAGAAAAGAAAGAAAGAAAAAGAAACCTCTCCACCCTGTGAATGGGTTCATGTCAATGTTTTCAGAGCATGGGGAAAAGTATCGAAGGATACATATCTGTCTATTAACAGGGCAGGATGGGTTACTTTGTTTTCCTTCTATGTATCAATGTATTGCTTTGATGGTGACATAAATACTTTATGTTTTCATTTGGGAAGAGGAATTTAATATAAATACTAATTTATAATAAGTGATTATAATATAAATAGCAGAGAGAAGAGGAAGAAGGGAAACTGTCGAGGAAGCTCCAAGGTAAATCTGGTCAGTTCTCAGAGAACCTAGGGATTCCATGGTGGGGGTTGGCGGGCAGTGAAAGCCAGCGCTGGAGGGGTGTGGCTGGAGGGTCTGAGGGCATAGTCGGTGTGGAGCCGCTGACTTAATTCAAAGAGCTTAACTAGAGCACCCTCTGAGAAGGCCAGAGTGGGGTGGAGCGCTAAGTAGCCTGCAACAAGAGGAATTTAAGCTGCTAGACTATGAAGAAAAACTTCCCCCAAGTATTACGGGTCATAATGAGGCTTTCTACTAGGGGTTGTTTTGAAGAATTCAGCAAGACTTATCGGATTAAGCTGGTATAGAGGCAGGAGAAAGCAAAAATAATACCTAACATTAGGTAAGAGGCATGTAGTGGGAAAACGCTTTACCTATGTTATCTCATCGGAAACAAAATGCAACCCAACGAGGTAGGTATGATTATCCCCATTTTACAGAGGAGGAAATGGGGGTTGAGTAACCCCCCCAAGATTATGCAGCTGGTAACAGGTCTTTTGGCTCTGAAGTCCTCACTCTAAAGGTCATGTCCTTCCAGGGTGAGAATCTGGATGGGAATGTTACCCTTCCTCTTCACTCCATGGGGCTCAAATGGGCAGGGCTGGGCAGGGTTTCTTTATTCCCTCTTTGGGGTTTGTGGCTGAGGTTCGGGGCCCCAACATCAAGGAAGGGTCACTGGGAGACACTCTTCTCCTTGGGGGAGGAGGGAACAAACTATAGCCTTACAAAGTTCCCTGATGCCCCACCGGCAGTGACTTGAGGGGGCAGGGCTTGCCAGGCGGAGAACCATGGGTCTTGCTCCAGCCATACAACTGGCATCCTCACGGCCCCGTCCCCACTTTATTTTCCCAGTAGGGGCAAGGGAGGAGGGAAGCAACGCTTTGGAGCGGTGAGACAAGTGGACCTTTTCTCTGGTCGCACGGGACCCGGCAGTAGACTGTTCCAGAGAGTGGATGCTTCCAGGACTGCTGGCGCCCAGCCTGGAGCTGCCGTGCACAGAGCCTTGTGTGTGCAGGTGAGTGGGAGAGGGAGAGAACGTTTGGAGACCTTCCCAGAAGCAGCTCTGCCTGGATCTGAAGGAGTTTCAGGAAGGGGGGAAGGGGTAGAGGGGGAAAGGAGGAAAGAAGGAAAGGCTTCCTCTCCTCTCAGCCATCTGATTTCTCCAGGGACTCGCTCTGGCGTGTGGAGGGGGCTGGTGCTCTCACCTGTCGCGCACCTCCCTCAGGCCTGCCTAGCCCACAGGCTTGAGGCTCTATGATGACTGTGGCACTACCCTTGAGGCTCCAGCTGGAGTGAAAGCATCTCTGGATCCACATAAAGAGAATCTGCACGGTGGTCCTTGTGCGCATTTGCTTCTCTGAGAGTCCTGAACGAAAATCAGTCCCAATTTCTTCTCTATCCTTCATGCCTCCGCAACTCTACCATCTCCAGCTCGAAGTCTCTCCATCATCTCTGTCTGTGTTTAAGAAGTTCGCCTCCCTCTCTACCCTCTGCTGACTCTATTTCTGGATGTTTTCCCCATCTTCCTCTGCATCCCCATTTTTCAGGTCTTCCTTCTCTTGCCGTCTCCTTGTTCCCTCTACTTCCCCTTCCCAAGGGCTCTGGAGCTGACCTCTCTGATATTTTCACGAGGATAACCAAATATTGCACTCAAGTGAACTTCTGTGTCTTGTATCTACTTGGGCAGGGAGTGGAGTGAAGGAGGGCGCTTCTGCAATCCCAACAAGTTCTCAGAGGCTCAGAGCCAGCGCTGGTGGGCCACATGGCAATGGGCCGTGCAAGAGCAAGGGAAGCTGCTGGGAGAGGTGGATGTTGGTATGACCATTTCCTTGGTGCCCGAAACCCACTCGGTTCCCCACCCCCATCTGGGTGAGGGGTGTGCGCACCCTGGTTAATATCTCACTGAGCTGGGAACAGGGCTTACTGCGTTGCTGCTTAAAAACAACAACTAACATATGGAGATGTCATCATGATTAAGCAGCAAATTATAGTCGAAGACGGCGCGATAATAATCTAAACAATCACCACAACAAGAAGAGATGTTCTCTGACGAGCCAGATGCCGCAGCCTGTGTTTCCGAGACTCGCGTTCCCAATCCTGGGGCTCCTCCCGAGCGCACGTGCTGGTGGTGCCGGCTTAGGACAGGGCAAAGGAGCCCCCAACACGGTGGGCACCAAGCTTTCTCGAGGCACCCCCAGGACGACCTGGGACAGGGCGGAGTGGGGGCGTGGAAGGACGTGGCGGTGGAGCGCCCTCCCTCTGGGGAGGCAGTTGGAGCCGCAGGAGGACGGGGTTCCTTGAGAAGAACCTTGTTGGGAGAGCAAACGAGCCCGCGTTCCCAATCCTCCCCGCCCCGTCGCCTCGGTCTCCTCCCTCAGCCTCGCCTCCTCCCAGATCTCGAAGGAGACAGATTTCCAGGTGGGAAACCCGCGCTGCTAGGGGAGGGGCATCCTCCGTGTGTCGCGGATGCCTCCCTCCCCCAAAGCCTGGGGAGAGCGATGCGTGCGTTTTCCTTTGGCTAGCAAGGGGCCCAGTTGTGTGCACCGGTTCGCCCCCAGGTTTCCTTGGGAAAGATACCGACAGGAGGCGGCGAGCTCTCCTGACAAAAATGATAGAAGACCCTCCCTCTTTCCACTGTTCTCCTCCCCCTCATTAAATAGATTCGTATTTAAAATAGGCTCAGACATTTTAATTTGAATTCCAGGGATTGAGCTCGGGGTAGAATCATTCTACTTATACTTGGACCGAAAATAACCATTGAAACGAAATGATCAAAACCAAACGCTATTTTCCAAAACAACCAACGTTCCCTGTGGGTGACCACTCCGCGCAGGCAGGGAGGATCTCCTTTGCTTTTGGCTGAGAATAGGGGATCGACGGAGGAGGGGCTGGGCAGGGGGGTGGCGGGTGAAACTGTTCCCAGGAGTGGCCGGGCGCGGCGCGTGCGTGAACTGGCCGCGGTAATACATGCTGCCATTAAGAATCCGGGCAGCTTCTAGCGCTCGGGGCGCAGGGACGCATGTGTTGCTAGAATTCAATCCGTGGGGGGAATGCAGATTGGGCTGCGACCTACTGGGTTTGATTTATGAACTGTTACTCTAGCGATTGTTTACACATTGCATTTCAGAGCCCCAGCGTACCCTCCGGGCGGCGGCCCACTCGCTCCCCCGCGCGGGAACCCGCCGCAGCCTCCGGGGCCTCCCTCCACCAGTCCTCCACCCCGCCCGCCTCCGGCAGCTCCCTTCCACCCTCACCCTCTCCTAGAAATCAGATTTCGATTTCCTTGAACCCAGAGACGTACGCTCGGTTCTCCCTCCCCCAGCCTTCTCCAATTCCTGTGGCCTTGGACCCCGGTCTCCTCTGCTGGTGTTTACTCTCGAATGTTTACTTCTCCGTAAGGCCATGCGGGGCCTATAAATAGGAGAGGTGGAAGCAGCTGACTGCCACATCAATGGGGCCCCGTCTCCTCGCCATTTCAGCTGAGCTGTCTTATTAATTATGAAAGGATTCACCTGATCCCTGCCAGGGACCACAGTCTCTCCTTGGCCCCTCTGCTAGAGCCCTTAATGGCGGTTCGTTCGCAAGCTGCCTCCGGCCACCGCAGAGGAAGAGGCGAATCGTGGTTAGGACTCGGCCTGCACGGATCGTGGTTAGGGCTCCGACCCGCCTGAGGCGGGGGCCGCAGGCTGGGTACCGGCCTTGGGTCTGCGTGTGTTTTCTCGCGAAACCCCAATTCCCCGAAACCTCACCTAAAAAGATCTCTGCTTTTTATTTATTAAAAATACAACTTCCTCTTTCTTTTCTTTAAGTAAACAGAATTTCGGAAAAGTGGCAAAATGACCTAGTTGAAGAGGGTCTGCTTGAAGACGGTAGGTTATCAACTGGCTTGCGAACAGGTGCGTGTATCCTGCGGCATCACTTGTCCCTACGGGTAACCCGGGCACTGGGGCAAGAAAGCAGGCTTGGGGCAGGAAACAAACGACACCCCCATTTCAAACAATAACTTTTATTTTATACTTCTCTATACTTTGTAGCAAATCTTTTTTTGCTGAATTTAATTTATAATAAACTTTTTAAATTACATCTCTCTCTTTTTTTTTTTTAAAATCAAGGCTCTTTTATGTCAAAATCTTTTTTTAACTATATTTTAGATTAACATTTAACACCCCCCCCCTTGTGATCTATACCGTTGGATATTCAGGTATTACTGTATGTGTAACAGCTAAAACAAGAGGGAAAATAAAGGCAGTGGACTTGGAAAGATGCATCGACAACAGCAGGTAAAGCTTAACCTCTCAGTGACTTTAGCAGCGATTCTTCTGGAAGCCTTTACCTAGACACCCGAGATTTCCTCAATCCCTTCCCTCTCTCCCTCCTATCCTTAAACCACAAAGCCAACAATCTGTCCTTTCACTTTCCTCGAGGAGAAATGTGCAGTGGAAATGATCAAAACAAGATACTGTGGAAGAAAGACGTGAGCGTGAGTTATTCACCATATGCTTTCCTCGTGGACATCTCTCTTGAATTCATTCCCCTGGCCTTCTCCTCTCCTCTCTTTCTTATTAGGAGGAGCCCATCATTTGTCATGTATTAACATGATTAATATAGTAGGTGGCCCAGGGCCGTTCCTGAGATTCTTGTGCCAAAAATAAAAATTAAAAATTAAAAAAAATATGGGGTGGGTTTGCCGTTTTCTTATTTTTGTGTGAAGACCGACTAAAGCTGAGGTCCGATTTTGGCTGTGCTTGCTTGCTCACTGATTGGTAACATTTGGCAAATGAAACACAAGAAATCAAACGAAATCAAAAGGAGAATCAGGATTTCCCACAATCCTATATGAGTGTTTTCAGCATCACAGAGAATCACAACGTCCCCAAAGAACGAATGGATCTTCCTCTCGATTTCCGGGAGCATGGAGTGAGTGTGGGTGGGCGCGCGGGGGGAGCCGGCCCCGCGCTCAGAAGGAAAGCCAAGTCGCTAAAGCTGCCGAGAGAGACACCAGGAGCACGGGGAGCGCCGGGAGCAGGGACCCCGCCGCCCCGTTGCCGCTGCCGCAGAGTTCGAATAAGCTGCCTTGGATGTTGAGGTTTTTGGATTCTTTTCTCAGTTTATCCCACATATCTTTCGCCCCTTCCTGGCAATCCGTAAGGGCTGTGACCGTGCAGCTGTGGAAATCCTCCCAGTATCTGGCGAGGAACAGAACAAAACGGAAGAAGCAGGTTGACTTTGAGCGCGGGGAGGACCCGGGCCTGCACCCCTGCGCCTCCCCCCTTCGCGGCCTTCGCAAACCTCTCCGGCAGCCACCCCACCTCCTCTCCACCCGCCTGGCGCCGGGGTCCAGCTAGGTTGGTCCTCGCCAGACCTCGGCCCACCCTGGAAGCCGTCGTCCGAGGGCAAAGGCCGCCCCCTGCGGCGTCTGGTTTCTCTTTCCCGCTCCCGGGCGGGGACCCGGCAGCCGGGAGCCGGGCCGCACCCGCTGCGCGGCGCTGGCACTTCGGCCTGCGCAAACAGATTGCTCGTCCTCCTCGGGGAAAGCTAGCAAAACAGTGCTAAGCCTTGCAAGCTGCCGCCCATTAATGCCTCTTAGCTTGCAAGATGGGTTACTTGCTCAGAGCACGGCCCTCCCCTCTTGGCTTCTCACTTTCTCCTCCCCCTCGTCCCTTCTGTGTCCCACCCCCCTCCTCGCTGCGGTACTCTCTCGCCTTCGCCCGCACTCTCCCTCCTCCCTTCCTTTTGTTTCCCGTTCTCCGATTTTCCCATCCTTTCCTCTTCCCTTTGTCTTCCTCCTTTTCCCTCCCCTCGGTTTTCCTCTGTTCGGTTCCTCACTTCCTCTTCCTCCTCCTCTCCCCCTCCTCTACGGCCCTCCGTGGCCCCTGGCCTCGCTCTCCACAGTCCCCCCGGCTCAGATTCGGTCCGGAGACTCCTGCCTGCCTCTCTCCTCCCCGAGTTGGTGAGTGTCGGTGCCCTGGGGCCAGCTCTGTAGCCACCTTCTGCTTTGCAAATCCCAGTGCTCTCGGCCCTGCGCGCTCGGTCCCTCCTCTTCTCCCCCTCCAGAGTCATTCGTGGACTTGGACCCCATGAAGCCTCCTCCCCACGGCCTTCCGGGTGTAGTGTGCAGCCCCCCAGGCCGGGACTCCGGTGCCACCGCGGTGTCCACCGCTGCCAGCCTTCCAGGGACTCCGCTCCTAGTCCTCGCTCCCCCGCCTCTTCACGGAGCCCCGCGCCTTCTTCCTCAGCCACATCCTCCCCCTGGGCTCAGCTCGTAGCCCCGCCCCCACAACCTTCAACCAACCTGTCCTTTTTTATTGTCCCCCTTTCTTCCGAAAACCCGAAATAGATCCCGAGACTAAATATAATTCCAACCCGTGATCGATTCCTGGGGCGCTGTCTCCTTTCGGTGCTGGGTCGATCTGTCCGTCTCGGTAACTCCGGGCTGGCTCCCACTTCACCCGGGCCTTTAGCGCCAGGTCACTAGCGACCGCCCTCCACGCAATCTGGTTGTATTTTCTCCTATCTCTCCCTTCTGCTCGCTAGCCTGGACTGTAAGTACGTTGAAGGCAAGCACCATGTTTGATTTATCCTTGTTTCCACTCCCACCCCATCCTCTGGCTAATAGCAAAGATATAAATGCCTGTTGGATTGCCTTGAGCTCTGGCTGTTTTCTAACGACCTTTGTGAGTCTCTAATTTATGAGGACTGGGAAGCCTGGAACACAGGGCTTCAGGGTTCCTCAATTCATAATAAATAGCAAGATTTAGAGAAACTAAGAGGCGGAGGGACAGCTCTCTGCTGTCACTGCACCTCCCAAAGGATATCTAAATCTCTTCTTTCTTTATGCATGCCCAGATGGGGACAGGACCCTCCTGGAAGAGGAATATGGTGAAAAAGGACAGATATCCACATGGAACTGAGAGGCGATGGGCTTCAGCAGAATGTTGAGCAACCAGTACCATTAATGAACTGGGAGCCCAGACCCAGCAGTGGCCTGCAGCCTCGGAGTGGGGGTGGGGGGGCGGGGTCCTCCTCACTTCTATCCTCCAGGACCAAGTCCTGCTAAAAAAATTTTAAAAACTTGGAATAACTGAATTCTGGCAAATAATAGAAGGTTTGGGAGCCGATCAATATCTAACCTTTTGTCAAGCTTCATATAGATACATTCTTACCTCTCATCAGACATTTGGAATTAAAGTAGGTGGATATGCAACCCAGATCTAGCCTTTTGTCCCTTTTCTGATAGGAAGGTACCAGCTACCTACTGCTTTTGATGGACACCAGGGTATTTAGGAAAGTGTGTGGCAAAATTGACCCCCATTTAATTACTCATTATTTAAACTAAACACCCCCTCCCCAGGAATTAGGGAGAGAACAAGGACTTCACTGTATACAAAGGATGGTGCAGAATATGGTTTCATCAACCTGTGGGGAACAAGGAACACCTTTTGCCTTGGCTTTTTGGTAAGGGCCATTATTGGGTGAGTGGTGGGAGTTACAGCTCTTTGTGAAAAATAAAATGAAGTAAAATAAAAGAAGTCTGTGTGTGTGTGTGTGTGTGAGAGTGTGTGTTGCTAGAGGATGGAGGTACTTCTAAGGTCCGCAGCAACTAAAATGTCGCTGGTCTACTACAGTAGGGCTCTCTGCTAGTTACCTCCTTTGCTAGTGGGAGCAGTGCTTTTCAGCCAAGCTCTGGGAAAAGGCATTGTACCTGGCCAGGAACTCCTTCCTAGCCCTTAGCTGCCATGGCCTAGGGATACCGAGTGAATGCAGAGAGGAAGGGGGGCGGGCAAGGGGTATGGCTCTCCCAAGCCTCTAATCTGCCACAAACTCAGCAGAGATGGTCAGTGGATGCCCAGGACATACTTTTCTTGGGCAAAATCATTGGCACAAAACAAAATATCCTTTCAGCTTCTCTCTTAGAAAGAGAAAGAGGGACCCGCGTTCCCTTGCCTATCCCTGAATGTTCTTGGTGTGTAGTGCAAGGGGGTTTTATCAGGGGAAATGGACAACAAGCCAGTGACTTTGACTTTTCCTTTATGCAAACCTAGTATTTCCTAAAACGCTCCTCAAACCAAAACCAACTGTTCTTCGGAGAGTACACAGCAGTCCACTTATTCACGCAGGAAAAAAAAAAAAAAAAGAATGATGAAGACTGCCTTAAAGTAGAGCGAGGAACTGCTAGCAGTTCTCTCTGCCCCTCGCTCCTGGTTCCAGCGCCCTGAGTGCCCGCGCCTCTGTGGGTGCGGGTGAGGATGCCCAGGACTGGACCTGGCTCCCGCGTGGGAGGATCCTCCTCTGCCCATCTCAGGCCACAGGATCCCCTTGGGCAGTGCAGACCCTGGCCGAGGCCTTAGGGCGAGAGTCCAAAGCCCAGCACGCACTGATTGGCGCTGGCGAGGAATTCAGAGCGCAGGCCCGCAGGCAAGCCCTCACCGACCTCCGCAGCGCCCCCCAGAACAGAAACCCAGCAGGCCAAAGAGGACACTTACGTGCACACGGTCTTGATGTTCGTCTTGTCGTCCAGGCCCTGCGGGTAGTTGGCCATGCTGTCGCCCAGCTTGAGCAAACAGTCCGAAAAGCCCTTAAAGACCGCATCGCACTTGCCCGCTGCTCTCACGGCCTGCACCAGGTACGCTGTGGGGAGGAGGGGACACCAGTCAGCAGCGTCGCGACCCTGCCGGGCATCCCCGCGGCCCGCCAGCCCCGGACGCGACGCCCAGCCTCGCGGGGCGCCAGTGTTAAAGGTGAAGGCAAGATGTGGCCCAAGAGGGACTGACCCGCCCCCAACTACAGACTTGTGCCGACCGTCTGCGTGTGAGCCGGTGCGGGAGGGGGAGGCGAGTCCATTCCTTTCCCGCAGCCCCCTCCCGCATCTCGCTCTGCATCTTTTTCTGTTTCCATCGCCCCCTCTTCTCACCTCCCCCGTCTCTTTTATTTCTCTCTTTCTCCTCACTCCCTCCTTCGTTTCCCAACACTTCCCCAGCAAGTCCGTGCTGGCTCTCGAAGTGCGATCTTGCATTTCTGAGGTGACAGAGGGGGTAACGACAGCAGAGTGCGGGGGCCAGGAAGGGGTGAGGAGGCGGGAAAGCGTGGGGCCACGCAGCTGAACCTCAGGCCATGTCGTGCGAGAAAGACTCGGGCCAGCTCCCCGTGCTTGGCTGGGTGCTCAGCATACACTGCTGAATGACTAAATTAATAAAGTCTCCGGAAGCCAGCAGCAGCCATCAAAATGGATTGTTTCATTATAAAACTGATTGCCTACCGTGGAGTATGTGTTCCGAGTGCGATCCTCGCACGCAGCCTCCCCACCCCACTGGAGAAAGAGCAGCCTTGGTGTCCGGAGACTGGGCGGGGGTGATGAGTGGTCCGGGCACTCAGGGCCGGGCAGAGTCACGGCTGTGTTGGCACGGGGGACCCCGGGTTACCTCCACGGGGGCCAAATCCGTGAAACTCTGTCCGCGGCTCAGCGCCCCACACACCCCGAAAAACCAGCCACCAATCCGCCTGCAGCGGGTGGGACCTTTTCTCTCCAGGCCCCAACCCTGAAGGGCCCAGGTGGCCGTCGCCCTGGGCTCTAGGCCTCTAGCTCTGGGTTCACTCCAGGGGGCGAGGCGGGGCGGGATAGCGGCCGGGACCAGGGGAGGAGGGGGAAGGGAGGAGGGAGATAACCCAAGCTGCACCAAAGTACTCTCTCCTGGCCTCGGGCGGTCAAACCCCACGGCGCCGGACTGCCGTTGCCAAGGCCATTTCTCTCCACCCCAAGGCCAACGAAACAGGCTAAACGTTCGCTGGCGCTCGGCCAAAAGCACGCGAGGGGACCAGGAGGGGCGCATGAACCTTTGATCCGCGCGGTTGGGGCTAGGGGAGCAGAGGGAAGGGGCGAATCTTCTCAGAATGGAAATCGGCCTCCAGTACCCGCGACCCAGAGCGCTGGCTCCTTCCTGGGCCGTGTTCTGGCCTCCAGGGCTTGTATGTGAATGTCTCCGAAGAGGACCATACACCTCGCTGCCCCCACCCCCCCCAGCCGCTGGTCCCCGAGAGCCGGCCAGACGCAGACAAGAGGGAAGGTGACCGAACCTGCAGCAGCCTCCGAGAGCTCCCCGTTTGCAAATTGCTGCAGGAAGAGCGAGGCGGGCCTTGCGCTTTCTAATCCGGAACGGGAAGCGCCGGGGAAGGGACTAAGGTTAACTTCGACCTCGGCTCGGGCAGATACGTAAACCTTCATGAATCTCCCTCCCCCCCATCCCCGAGAAATATTAAAAGCCCTTGCGACTGCAGTATCAAAAAGAACACTGAGGTAGAATAAACGAATCTTTGTTCTACTAGAATGCGGTCACAATGAAATGAACCCTACACATCCTCCTCCATAATGCACGCCACAAATGCAGCTTTGCAGCTCCAAAACGAAGTAAAAGACAGTCCCTCTTCCCCTCCCCCACCCAGCTCCCCGTCTCTCCTTACCCTTTACCCCCACCCCCAAAACTCAGTGGCGAAGAAGTAGTCCCTAAGACGCACTGACAATATTTTAAAGGGGGAAAAGGGGGAATTGGGGCTCGCCGGGGGCGGGAAGCGCTCCTGTCACGTTATCTTTGCGGGCGCTGCTGGAGGAGAAGACCCTCCACACCGCGCATGTGTGAGTGAATGCGTGTGTAAAATAAGAAGCCGTGAAAATTTCTGAGTTTTTTTTTTTTTTTTGCAACTATAACTGCTTCGTCTCTAGTTCGCTGTGGGAGGACCGGAGCTTGCGCGCGGGACGTGTTTTGAAGCTCATGCATCCGAGCAGGTCACAGCCCGTGCCACCCTCGCTGTCCTTCCTGAACCCGGCTTCAGCGAGGCTCGGGCGGGCGACCTGGGCTCCTTCCCTCTCCTCTCCGGTGTCCGCGTCTTGTGCCTTTTCCATCCGTTCATTCATTCGTTCGACCTCTCATTCATTTCAAACTTCCTCCCGCGTGTCTTCATTTGCGTTCACCACCCTCTCCATCCTCGTCCCTTCCCAACCCCCACTTTTGTTGCCAAATGTCAATGATTTGGGACAGCTCCCAGCCATGAATTAAAGATTGAGGCTCTGGTGCGGGAAAGGGCAGACATTCGGGAACAAACATGCTCAATTTCAATTCCACAACCAACAAATGGTCATTTTCCGGTCCAGGTTAATGTGTTCCAAGCTATCCCGCATGCACAATCTCTCTCTCTGGTTTTAAAACCCCTCCAAAGTAAGGTTATTTCCCTCCAGGAAAACAGAGCCCCAGACCTGCTCCACTTAAAATCCCTATATCAAAAATAAATGCTGTGTCTTGCTCTCTAAAAATTTGCAGGCTAGTTGCAAAATGCCACATTCACTTCCCACATTTAAGGGATTTGCTGCAATTATTAATTTTATTGAATCTCTTTTCCCTAATGTCAAAGATTCAAAAGAACCAAACTCAAAATATCAAGTCATTTCTTAGAATTAAAGGAAAACGCCAACATCCTGCACAGTCTAAAATCCCCGTAATGTTCATGCAAAAAAATCACATACACAAAATCATGTCAAATGCATTAAAAAAAAAAACAACACTGCAAAGAATCCATTTTAATGTACAGATAACTCCAAACCCTATTTCTTCCACATTTCTCATGGAGAAAAATATTATGCATTTTCTCCTGCCCCATTCCCTAAAGCATCCTCCTATCCAAATACTGCAAGGGTTTGTCTGTAAAGAATGCTACAACCTGAAATGATAGGAGGCAACAATTCCCTCGGTCTCCAGAAAACCCCTTTGAAGAGTTTCTATTTTTTCTCTTGTCCATTCTATTAATAATCTACTTCACTTTCACTTTTAGGTCAGGTTAATTAATGCTCCAACCTGCATCGAAGAAGTGGGGTTTCTAGTGCTGCCTTTCATCACGTCTTCCTCATTCTGTAAGGAAAAACGTGAACTTTTAAAAGCCCCAAAACAGTGTAACTAGGACTCAACATTCCTTAACATAAAATGGGGACTAAATAAATCCGTCATAATTAACCCCAAACAAACAAAAATAACAAACCCTGGACGTGACATATTGCAAACACTTCTTAACCCTTTCCCATATAAATAATTCGGATGCCTATGTGGAAAGGAACAGGCATATATTCATAGAAAATTATATCCACGTATATCTGGCTGAATTCAACCTCCTCAATGATAATCATATTTAAATATGTACTCTGGGCTTCCCTATCATTCTCAATTTGCACCCCAGCCGGGTCTGCGGTGCCCGGTGCAAACGCTGCAGCTAGGATATGGGGGGGTAGGGGGCGGGAGAATGACAAAGTTCTAAATGCAGCAGTCTGAGCCCCGAAATATCTTTGCTTTCTGCACATAAACTTTCCATTCTAGCTGCCTAGCCATCTTGTTCCTGCATTCACCTTTCGACCCTTCAAAATAATACCTTGCCATATCGCAGGGGTCAATGCATTGCCCCAGAGCGCAGAAAACCTGGTCTAACCCGAGAAAGGGAAGCAAAAATGGACGTGCGCTTTGGGGGAAAAAAGGGGGGGAAAGCCCCCTCCTGAAAACGGCCAGCTGCATACATTTCCTGGCGAACGTTTGGAGTCTCTCTCTTTTTTTAAGAAAAACCAACTCGGGACGCGCGAGTCCCTAGGAGCCGATGCCCCCACCATTGGGGGTTTGCCGGCTTCTCTGTACCCCCCCCCCCCCCGGGGGGGGGTCCCCCCCCCCCCCCCCCCCCCCCCCCCCCCCCCCGGCAGCCGCGGGCCAGTCGGTCCCCCTTGGCGCCTCGGGCCGGGCCGGCTACCGCCTGCCACTATCAGCAAGCCCGGCCCGGCGGCCACTTACCTATTTGCACCGCGAGGATCAGTGAAATATATCTGCCGTTCAACTTAAGTCCCATCCTACGTTTAGTCAAACCATTTGCGACCGCAGACCTTTAAATAGTTAGTTTAGAGAACGCGGGGGAAAGCTGAAAAATAGGCATTGCCAACAAGTTCCAAGAGCGACGGAGACTTTATGCACGGGGAAGGCAGAGGGAGGAGAGAAAGAGAGGGAGCGAGGAAGAGAGAGAGAGAAAGAGAGAGAGAGAGAGGCTGAGAGAGAGAGAGAGGGGGGAAGAGCTGGGAATGGTTCACTCCATTAGGAGGGGGCGGAGGAAGTACAGCCTCACGCCCACGAGCAGGCCTGACGTGGGGGATGACACGGAATGATTTTTTTTTTTTTTTTAAATAAAGACACCTTGGTAGAGAATCGCCATTTATAGTCATCAGAAGCTGGAATTAATCAGATATCTCCAATTAATGTGCGATTCAAACGAATTCTCGCCTCCCGGAGGTGACCACTTGCCCGTCCCCGCGGCCACCCCCGCCTCCTCGCTGTTCCCGGGGTCCCCGAACCCCGCCTCCTCCCTGCGCGGAGCAGGGGCTCCCTCTCCTCTCCCCGCCTGGAGCCGGGGAGTCCTGGCGCGCCCACTCGGTTGTTTCAACTTACTCCCCCCTCCTCCATCAGCTCAACAGAGAATCCAGTCCCCTATTCCTACGTTGCTGTGGGGTTTAAACGAGCAAGAACGGGAGAGGGAAAACAGCTAAAGCAGCTCTATTAATTCGACATCCCCCCTCAGCCTCCTGCCCCCTGCACTTGCCTACCCTCTTTCTCTCCAACCCAGCAGCTGAGCTCTGGGCGCAGCCTAGAACGCGTGAGCACACACTCACGCACACACTCGCGCACGCCCGCAAGCCGAGCGCCCCCGTGCCCTCCTGCTCACACTGCACGGGAGCGCGCGCACACGCCCAGGCCCGGGGGTTTGGTCCGCACAGGTGGGGCCCTTGAAATATACACCGTGTGCCCTCTGTGAATTTCACCACTTCGGACGCCCCAGCCGGCGTGAGGCCGATTCACGAGACACAGCGACACCTGTTTGGGGGGACAGGAGAGCACGGAGAAACGAGCCCCTGAAAAGATGATTTTCGGATACTAGAGATTTACTAACTCTCAAAGCTTTAGGAAATTTCCTAGGCCATTGATAGTATGCGGGGCTCTTTCTGATCCTGATGCGCCTCTTGGGGTTATTTGTTGAGCCACACACACGTACACACACGCACACACGTACATCACGTACGCACACGCACACCCGCATCCACATACACCTGCACTGTCTTTTGATGCTGAGGCACAAACCCGGTGTAGACGCAGCCTACTCTGCAACGGAGTGCTTCTGCAGCTGCGTCTGTGCTCGGTGCAAGGTGCTAACGACGACAGCTTGAGTTAAGAACAAAAAACAAACAGGGCTATTTCCTTTCTAAAGGCCCCTAGGCTTTGGTTTCTTTCCCTTCTGCACGAAAAGATGACTAAATCCCAGTTTTTTAAAATCAAAAGCTACAGAAGGCATCGGCCAACTTTAAGTCCCTGAAGAGAGAAAACAAAAAACAAAAAA
Organism: Phoca vitulina; assembly: GCF_004348235.1. Classification (NCBI taxonomy): domain Eukaryota; kingdom Metazoa; phylum Chordata; class Mammalia; order Carnivora; family Phocidae; genus Phoca; species Phoca vitulina. The sequence continues at coordinate 6,817,140 of NW_022589734.1, forward strand.
AAGGAAAAGAAAACAACCCCCCCAAATCTTCCAAAAATAAACGAGAAAACATCGAGATATTAAATAGGCAGTAGAAATGCAAACGGATAAAGGAGATAATCGAATCGGATTTACTTCTTCAGGCAGCGTGCCATCTGCGCTCCCATCTCCGGGGTCCCCACACTCTCTCAGACATTTGGAGATTCAAAGTCAGAGAAAGGGGCAAAAAAAGAGGGGTGGGACATGCTGTGGAGAGTGAGGGGCTGAAGGGGAGTGCGGGGTACTGACTGCAGCACTTTGTGACGTGGAGCCTCTGCACAGGGCGGCCGCTTCCCCGCGTCCCGCGGGAGCCGCAGACTCCGAGGTGGGGGCACTGGCCCAGGCCCCGGGGGCGGAGCCACGTAGCTCCACCCCTGGTGACGTCACCAGGCCGGCGGATTGGGTGGCTGGGGGGCCCGCCTTTCCAGCGTCCAGGGGCTCTGTGGCAGCCCGGGTGTTTCCTTTCCTGGTGCTCAGAGGCTCCTGGAAGGGCCGAAGGCGTAGGCGGGCGGGGGGCGGGGGGGGGGCCGGTGGCGAGAGGGGGGTGTCCCTCGTACCCGCCCCCGAAGCCCTCCAATGGCAAGGCGGGAGGTTGGTCCGAGGGGCGGGGTCTCAAGGGAGTGGCAGCAGGCCCCGCCCCCAGCTCCGCCCCTCCCCTCGGGGTCCCGCGCGTTCCGCTTGCCCGGTCTCCTGCCCTCCGGCCCGCCCAGAGCTGCGGCGTCGGCGTCTCTCTCAGACTTTGGCGGAAACCCAGCTAGGGGCGGTTTAAGATTTTTGCCCTTAACCTCCTTGCCTTCCTCCTGCTCACCCACGAACCCTGGATCTTCCAAAACCTCGCTTTCTGAGGATGCCTTGGGGTTTCCCCCGTCCCATCCGCTGTCATCCTGAACTTGGGGCGTTGGGGGTGTGGGAGGAGGCTGCGCTAAAGGGCTAAATAAAGCAGAGTGAAGCGGGGTGCGGGCGAGCTGCCGCCCGCCGACCCGCGCGCGTGCGCACAGCCGCCCGCGTTGGGGCTCCCGGGCAAGTCCTCGGTGGGCGCCACCCCAGGAACCCCCGTTGGCCTTTCCCTCTTCACTTTCCTCCCCTGGCGTCCCAGCCTCCCTCGTTGGCGTGGGTCGTTTTGGGAAAGTGAAGAAGTGATAGAGCAGAGTTAGTACTACACACAAGGTTGAAGGCAGATGCTAACGGCGTTTTTTTTGGTTTTGTTTTGCTTTTAAAATTTTTAAAATTACAGGTAGTTCTGCAGTTAGGGCTCCCTGCGAGGTTGGTTCTTTCTAGTTCCTTAATTAAAGGGTAATGAAATCCATGGTTGCCAACGCACGCTATTTGGGAACGTTGGGGGCAATATCTATGGTTGAAAGTGGCATTGGACAATATTTGCTCCTTTTTTTCTTTAATTCGAAAAGTCCACCCCACATATTTGAGGTGAGAGAGCAGTGAACGAGAGCGGGGAAGCCCAGGTCCTGGGCCTCGTGTTGTCAGTATTGGCATGACCGTGACTGGTACCCACGCTTCTCTGGGGTCAGTTTCCTGACTTGAAAAAACGGAGATGGGACTATGACGTGATCTCCAAGACGGTTTTCACCTTTGACATTTTGTGAACTGGAGGTTTTCTAGAATACCGTCGATGGGGTTGGGAGTGGGGATGTGAAGCCCGAAGAATAAAGTCCATGCAAGGGTGCTTGTTGTGGGCCAACTTTCTGCAAAGGGCGTATTTCCTTTGGATAAGCAATTTCGCTTAAAGCTAAAGAAACATACAGTTAAGGATAGGGGGGGAAAGCCCTTGGTGCTGTCCCGGTCTGCATATCAAATTGAGCCAAAGGTACCCGTGAAAATAGGTCTGCATAATTAAGACATAAAGATGCAAAACTTTTTATCCCTAAAACTGCCAGAAAGAGACCATGTCTAATTTTAAGCCTGGTTGGCATCAACTTCCTTCCTCAGTTCAGGTTTGCTGCCGCCCCAGTCTCAGCAAGTGGGCATGCATATGTCCCCCCCGCCCCCCAACACACACACCCGTGAGCATCTGGATGGGCCAGACCCTAGCTCCGTGTTCTGGCATTGGCAACAGGGCAAAGCGTTGAGCCAGTCCATTGCCCAGCTCTCTCCTCCAGTCCATCATAAGTGGATTTTCCAGAAGCTGCATTTCAAAAAACATCCCTTGGAAATGATCTGCAAAAGCAGCTGTCAGGGCCCCTAGAAAATTCTACCTCTGTCTTTTTGGTCAGAAAAAAATCCACTGCTATATTAAAATGGATTGGTCTAGCAATATATCTCATAAATTTAGTCTGTCATTTTTTTATATCTTTGTTAAAAAGAAAACCACAGACCTAAGGTGGAGTCACTAACCCCCAGGACAGCAAACCAAGACTTAATTGCAATTTCAACCTCTCTAGGAGTGGAATTTTAAGCAAATCAATCTGGAATTTTCTGGTCAGCACCAATTAGGTAACCTGTCACTTGGGCCCTCTCCAACCTTTCCCCGCACTACACCACCAAAGGCAGATGAGATAATCTGCAGGATAAGACCTTCTATCTTTCCCCCTGAAGGGAAAGAGACTTTTCCGGAAGCAATTCTTTCTTTCTTTTGCTAATAACTTCTTGCCCCAACCTCCTTCCTATAAAAATCTTCAATTTTATACAACTCCTCAGAGCATCTCTCAGTTTGCCAGATGGGATGCTACCTGGTTCATGAATTGCTTAATTAAAGCCAATTAGATGTTCAAAATTATTGAGTTGAATTTTGTTTTTTAACACCTTCAACTAAACTTTGATCAAAATATGAACGTATATAGCTCCTTTATTTAGAATGAGAACAACTATACCATATTTAAGTGACCATATAAATTAAGAGGGGAATGAATTTTTTGTAGGGACATGTTGGTAGGGGTCCCGATAAAAATCCATTTTGGGAGGTTTGGCTCTCTCTTGGCATCTGCTACTTGGTAAGGTGATTTTTCACTCTTTAATCACTGCTTCAAAATTAGTTTATTGTACTGTTTTGACAGTTTTTCTTTAAGTTTGCAGTTATTTCAAAATAATTATTTACAAAAAATCTACTCTAGGTGGGTTGAGGACTTAAATGTTGAAAACAAAGCTTTAAAATACTAAGTGAAATATATAGATATTTTTAAACCTTAAATAAGCAAAAAAGCATGAACTGGAAAATATTGGTAAATTTGACCATAATAAATGAAAAAATTAATTCGTAAAGTAACACCTTAAATAAAACAAAAGAGCAAATTATAAACTCACAAAAGATGAGTATCAAGAACTAAAGAACTCAAACCAATTTTTTAAAGTGTTATTTATTTATTTATTTATTTATTTACTTTTAGAGAGGGGAGGGGGCAGAGGGAGAGGGAGAGAATCTCGAGCAGACTCTCCGCTGAGCATGGAGCCCCACCCAGGGCTCCATCCCATGACCCTGAGATCATGACCTGAGCCAAAACCAAGTGTCGATGCTTAACCGCCTGAGACACCCAGGCGCCCCTCAAACCAAATTTTTAAAAGTGTGTTATGTGTACACACACACACACTCCCTAAAATAAAAATGGGCAAAATACATGAAGAAGCATTTCATAGATGAGAAAGCATATGTGATTTATTCCAGGAATGCAAGCAAACTGGCCTAACATTAAGAGTCTCAGTGTCTCCATGTCTTTCACGTCTTGAGGGTTTTAAAGATTATAAGCTGATCTCACTGTGGTCAATCTCATGTTTCTGATGATGACATGCACACTGTACAATCACCATAGAACTACCTCAGAAACAAGTTGGGTTCTTCTCAATGCTCCTCATTAGGAGTAACACTACGTTGACCCGTTCCACCACTGCTGATGTTAATCTGGATTACCCAGTCATGTTGACATCTGCAGGGTTTCTCTTCCTGAAATTTACCATTTCCATGTTCCCCTTTGTAACTGATTAGTATTTTGTAGGGAAGTATTCTGAGATTCTGTTGATTTCCTAGTCCTCATCATACCTCCATACAACAGCAGCCTTAGCATCCATTGGCCCTCCTGTCTGAATCATCCACCTCTATGGTTGTTGCCAAATGGTGACTCTCTTTCTCATTTCTTCTGAGTTTATTTGGCATTTTACTGTAAGGAAGAACTAACTT
>NW_022589734.1:6821380-6862462 GCF_004348235.1 Phoca vitulina
CTAATCATTCATCGAGAATTCTTACTTTCTGACACCAAAAGATATTCTGGGATCACTGTGTCCTGACCCAGCCATGGAATCAGGCATTTTTCCAAATGACATATCAGATAAAGGGCTAGTATCCAAAATCTATAAAGAACTTATCAAACTCAACACCCAAAGAACAAAGAATCCATCAAGAAATGGGCAGAAGACATGAAAAGCTCTGTTTTTTAAGTTTCAAAACCAAGATCTAGGCCCTGGTAGTGCTCATTGCTGCTAGTGTGTGGTTGCTTCTAAGTTCCTCAGAAGATAGAAGTGGTAAATGAATGCGTGTGTATATACATATAGATATACATACATACCCATGCACACACATCTCTATTTCTATATCTGCATAGTTTGTATAAACATATTATAAAACTATGATATAAAACTATGAGTTTATATTGATAATTCCAATATCAGTCCAATAATATAAGGGTCTTTCTATCCTTCCCCCTTTTCATATGTAACTGAACTAATGTGAGTTCACTCCTTGGTGAGCTACAAAAGAGATGACACCACGTAGAACTGTCACACGAAAGAAACTTTACAATAAGTAAGGAGATCACAGGGAATAACTTCCAAAGCTATGACTCCCTGGTTGGGGGCAGGAGTGTGAGTGGGTTTCTTTTATTTAGGGCTAGGATGAAAATTCAGAAAAGGGAGTTTTGTCATTGCATGTAGAAGTGGGTATAAGGTTGCGCATGTGTACTTAGGAAACGTGCCTATCCACACATTGTATGTTATGTTAACGAGGTTTGCCTTCCTTGGGCAGAGGTCTTAACGTTGTAATGAGGTATAACTGCCAGACACTCCGTGGTCCATCCGTGTAGGCAAAGACGGTGGTCAAGCTCATACTGGTCTAGGCCCACTGGAACTCTTCCTGCTGTTTTCCTCTAAAAGATAAGGTTAACATTCCTATGAAGAAAGGGGGTCAGGACAGTGTTGCTGGTGAGTTTTAATCTCATTAATCCAATGGGGCACCATTTCACATATGTGTAAATGTACTGAGAATCTTGGCTCCCATTATCCTCAGCATATTATTTAGTCGCTCAAACAATTCACTTACTTGTTCAGCCTAACCCAGTCTTTAACCACGCTGGCTGTCTCCTTTGCCGTCCCCATGCCCCCCGTTGCCCCACGTCCTGGGTGGTTCCCCACTGCTCTTCACTGGCCCACATTCTCAGCTGCAAGCCCTGTTGGTGCATACCTCAGCCCCCCTTGCTTCCCCACCTGTGCACAGGTCCACGTGTTCATCCTCTGGGCCCAGGTGGCTCCTCAGGTCCTTCTGTTGCCCCACGTTCTCCACCACTATGTAATTTCTCCATGCTGGGAAGGAAAGCAAAAGGAAGTTGGGCTGGGTTGATTTTATATGTGCCTTGAGGAAGGGATCCAGTTTCATCTTTTTCCATATTGTGAGTTATATTTCCCACCAGCCTCACTTCTTGACTAGTCCCTTCCCTCCCAGTGCTATTACAAACGGTCTCTGCACACACCTCAGTTCTGCACATGGGAGGATCTGGTTCTGCACTCTTTCATTGGTCAGTATGTTTATTCCAAGGTCTGCACCACACTATTTAATTACTATTCCTTCATAATAAGTCCTGATATTGGATAGGCAAGCATTCCTTTCTGCCATTCTTTTCCCGAAGAATCTTGGTTATTCGTGGCCATTTTATTTTATTAAGTGGATACTTATTTAGAATTATTATTTCCCTTTGATGAATTGAATGTTTTTATTATTATATAACAGTCCCCTCCATATCTGATAATCCTTTTGCTTAAAGCCTATTTTATATGATATCAATATAATTAGGCCAGATTTTGTTTTTAGACACCTGATATGTCTTGTTTTCTTCATGTTTTACTTTTAATCTTGGCTTGTCCTTATACTTGAGGTGTATCTCTCTCCCCCTCTCTCTCTTCTTTTGGCTTTTTAAGTTTTTATTTGAATTCCAGTTAGTTAACATACAGTGTTATATTTGTTTCAGGTGTACAATATAGTGATTCAACACTTCCATACAACACCCGGCACTCATCACAAGTGCACTCCTCAATTTCCATCACCTATTTCACCCATCCCTCCACTCCCCTCCCTTTTGGTCATTAGGTGTATCTCTTGTAAGTACCATATAAATAGATATTTTTTTAAGTCCAATTTGACAATATTTATCTTTTAACTGATGTGTTTAATCCATTTACATTAATTGTAATTAGTGACATCTTTAGACTTATTTCTACTATTTTTATATTTCAGTTTATCTCATTTTCAAGTTACATTTCTTTTTAATCATTTCTTTAATATTTTGAACTGGCAGAGACATATTCTCCCAAATAAAGCAAGGCATTTAGCCCATTCTCCTATACCTTGGTTTCTTCTTACTCCTAACACTATTATATTGATATTATATAGATTTTTAAAAAGCATTTTATTTTTGAAATAATTTTAGACTCACAAGAAGTTGCAAAAATAGTACAGAGAGTTCTCATACAACCTCACCCAGTTTCCCTTGAGGGTGACATCTTATATAATATAGCACATTATCAAAACCAGAATATTAATTGATGTGATAAAACTAGCTAAATATCTTACTCAGATTTCAGTGTTTTTATATGCACTCATTTTTTGTAGGTATATGTGTATATAATCTATGACATTTTATGACATGTACGCATTTGTATATCACCACAACCACAATTCAGACACAGTTCTGTCACCACAAAGGAGACTTGGGCTGCCTTTTTTTTTTTTTAAATAGTCACACCCCCATCCTCTTCCCTAACTTTTGGCAATCACTTATCTGTTTTCCATTTCTATAATTTTCTTATTTCCAGAATGTTATATAAATGGATTGGCTTTTTTCATTCAGTATAATCCTCTTAAGAGCCATCCAAGTGGTTGTACCAATTGCTCATTTTTTTTTTTTTTTTAATTGCTGAATAGTATTCCATGCTATGGAGACACCAAAATTTGTTTAACTAGTTATGTATTGAAGGACATTTGGGTTGTTTCCAGTTTTTGGAATTTTATTACAAATAAAGCTGGTATGAACATTTGTGTACAGATTTTCATGTAAGCATAAACTTTCATTTCCCTAGGATAAATGCCCAGGCATGTGATTGCTGGACTATATGGCAAGTCTGTGTCTGAATTTTTTTAATAATGATTTTATTTATTTATTTGTTTGTTTATTTATTTATTTATTTAGAGTGTGAGTAGGGGGAGGGGCCAAGGGAGAGGGAGAGAAAGAATCTCTAGCAGACTCCCCACACAGTGCAGAGCCCCATGTGGAGCTCAATCCCAAGACCCCGAGATCATGACCTGAGCCAAAATCAAGAGTGGATGCTCAACCGACTGAGCCACCCAGGGGCCCCTCTGTGTCTGATTTTAAAAGAAATAGACTGATTTCAAATGGCCAGAGTATTTTACATTCTCATTGGCATGTGTGAGAGATCCTGTTTTTTTGCAACCTCACCAACATTTGGTGTCATCAGTACTTTTAATTTAGCTGTTCTACTAGATGTGTAGTGATATGTCATCAGGTTTTCATTTGCATTATTCGAATGTCTAGTGATGGTGAATATGTCTGTCATGTGTTTCTTTGCCATCCCTATTTCTTATTTGATGAAGTTTCTGTTCAAGTCATTTTCCCATTTCTCATTGGATGGTTTGTTTTCTTACTGTTGGCTTTAGAGATTTCTTTGCATATGAATTTCTTTGGATATGAATCCTTTGTTGAATTTGTGATTTGCAAACATTTTTTTCCCCGGTTGGTGGCTTTGATTTTTATCCTCTGAACACAGTCTTCTGCAAAACGAAAGTTTTTAGTGTTCATGAAATACAACTTATCCATTTTCTTTTCTTTTATGGATAACGGTTTTAGGATTATGTCCAAGGAAAAAAAAAGGATTATGTCCAAGAACTCTTCACTGAACTCTAGGTCACAAAGAATTTCTGTTATGCTCTTTCTGAGAATTTTACAGTTTAGATATTATATAGGCTTTTAAAATACAGAATTTTAATTTTTGATTATAACGGATGTATTCTTTTCTTTTACTTTAGTCTTAGCATTTGTTTTTGTTAGTTTGTTTTAAAATAACACAATTAAGGGGCACCTGGGTGGCTCAGTCGCTTGAACTTCTGACTCCTGGTTTCAGCTCAGGTCATGATCTCAAGGTTGTGAGATTGTGCTCAACGAGGAGTCTGCTTGAGATCCTCGGTCTCTCCCACTCCCTCAGCCCCTCCCCCTGCTTGCACTCTCTGTCTTTGAAATAAATAAATAAAATCTTGAAAATAACTCAAGTAAGGTATTTAATCACCTTTAACTTACCTATGTTTTGAGCATTATTTAAGTTATTTTTCCTTTATTTAAATTACTCATCCAAGACTGTTTTCATTATGCAACTTAGTGACACCTTTTGATACTTTGTATATTTCAGTATGGTTTTTTTTGTATTTGAATTACAATGTGGCTTTTCCTTCAAAACTTTAAAAATGTAACTCCACTGTCGCTGGTATCTAGTATTGCTGTTGGAAAATCTAGTGTCTATCTACATCATGTTCCTTTGTAGATAAACTGCTGTAATCTGTATACACTTTAAGATTTTTTTCTTTGTCCTTGATATTCTCAAATTTCACTAAAATATGTTTAGTTGGGCATTTTCCTTATTGTTCTTCTCTGGCACCCTGTGGCCATTTCAATCCAAAGTCTTTCTTTCCTAATTTTTTAATTCCAGGAAATTTATCTCCATTTTCTTCTCTCCTTTAAACTATTTCTCTCTTTTTAGAACTCTTACTAACTGGATATTAAAGAGATTGTTTTTAGATTTGAACTTACCAGCCTTGGGGATTTGGAGGTGGAAGGATGGGAAAATGAATATCCTGGTTAGTTAGTCCCAATCTCTTTTTCCAGCTCCTCACTAGTATAGCGTTCCGTACTGCCTTTACTTGGCTCCATTGAACACCTGGACCAGAAGTCTGCGTCACAAAATGTGAGAAGGAAGATATGTTTGTTCCTTTAGGAAGAACAAGGGAGAAGCAAGACTAGAATGACAATAGTTTCTTTCCAATTTCATTCTTCCTCAGCCTTGTCCGGATTTCTGGTTCCCTGGTCACAGCCACCACTCAATCACCACATGTTCAGAACAACCCCTGTCACCTCAAGTTTTGTCAGAGTTTTCTCTCTAATTGCCTCAGGGTAACCTTGGGGCTGGGGGTCAATAGCCTTGCTTGTTGAACATCTTCTCAGGACTGGGATATTCTGGTTCCCTTTTGAGTACTGATTTACAGCTGAACTGCAATATAGAGACTGTGTTGCATGATTTCAATAGTTTTTTGAGAAATTTTCTCTATGTATATATATATATATATTCTATAATTTTTGGTTTCAATATTTTATAAATGTTCATTAGGCCAAGTTTTCTGATTTGTTACTCAAATATTTCATATCCATACTGACTTTTTATGTGTTCATTTTAAGAGTTACCAAGAGAGGTGTGTTGAAAATAAATAGTGATGATTTTCAGTTTGTTTATTTTCCTTTTAATTCAGTCAACTTTGGCTTTATAGAAGACTATGCTATAAGATGCCTACAAATTTGATTTTTTAAATATCTTACTAGTAATTTGAACATTTTTCTTTAAGTTTAAGTTTAAATTTCTTTAAGTTAAGTTTCTATCTTTATTAATTTTTTTTGCCCTAAAGCCTACTTTTCATAATACTGATTAGTAATCTAACATTTTTTTTTTTTTAGGAGAATGTTTGCACGTATATCCTTTTCTATCCTTTTACTTTCAAATTACTTGTATCCTTCTATTTCAGACTTCTCTTATAAACAACACATTCTTTAAAGAAGTCCAGTCTGACAATCTTTACCTTTGAATTGGAGCATTTAGTTAATTTACATTTAGTCTAACTGCCAATATATTTGGTTTTAAATCTCCTATCTCCTTACATACTTTCTATTTATCTCATATGTGCTATGTTGCTTTTTATCTCCTCTATTGTCTTCTTTTGGATTGATTATGTTTCATTATTTCATCTCCTCCCTTTATTATCTTGAAGGTTATATACTATTTATTATGGTTCTAAGTCCCTTAGAAATGACCACATGCATGTTAAATTTATCCAAGTCTCATATAAATTATGCTGTTCTTTGACAACAGAAAAAATTTTAAAACTTCAACTCAGTTGCTGCTTATCTCAACTTATGTAGCATCATTTTTGTGCATTTTAATTCTCATTATGTTCAAAACTTAATGAGACACTATTGTTGTTTTGTATATCCAGCATTTGTTCATATTTGTCTACATATTTATCCACATATTTACCATTTTCATTACTTTTCATTCCTTCCTGCACCTCAGACCGTCCAGCTGGGATAATTTTTGTTTAGTGCAAGACTTCAAATAAAAATTCTTTCAGCTTTTGTTTGTCTGAAAGTGGCTTTATTTTACTTTTATTCTTGAAAGATATTTTCCTCTGGTATACAATTCTGGCTTGTCAGTTTCAGAATTTTATAAATACCTCATTATCTGCTGACTTTTGTTGTTTCTGTTGAGAAGTCATCATTCCTAATCGCTATTCTTTTTTTTTTTTTTTTTTTTTTAACACAATTAGTCTTTATTTTCCAGGTGCTTTAGCCACTTCTTCTTTGTCTTTGTTTTTTGGCTTTTTATCATGATGCACTTCAGTGTGAATTTTTAGATAGTTTGTTCTGCTTGGGCTCCTTAAGACTTCTTGAATCTGTGTTTCAATGCTAATATCTCTTCAATTATTGCTTTTTTTCCCCAAGTACGCATATATTAGACCTCCCTATGTCTTCTATATGTCTTTCCCCCTTTCATATTTTCCTTTCTTTTGTTTCACCATTTTGTGTCATTTTATGTTTTTTTCTATTTTCCATTTCATAAATTCTCTCTTTATCTGTATCTATACTGTTTTAAACTGATCCAGTAAGTTTTTCATTTCAATCATTATTCTTGAAGACAATTGTAGAAGAATTTCTAGAAGAGTCTTCCCTTTAATAAACTTTTATTTTTAGAAAAGTTTTAATTTTGAACAGATTTATAGAAAAATTGTGAAGGTAATACAGAGTTCCCATATACCCTACACTCAGTTTCTCCTATTGTTAACATTTTATATAAATATGGTGTATTTGTTATAATTACTAAAGTTCATACTTTATTCAGATTTCCTTTGTTTTTACCTCATGTTCTTTTGCTGTTCCAGAATCCATCCAGCATACCACATTACATTTAATTGTTATGTCTCTTTGGATCCTCATGGCTATGGCTGTTTCTCAGACTTTCTTTCTTTCTTTTTTTTTAAGATTTTATTTATTTATTTGAGAGAGAGAGAACAAGTTGGGGAGGAGTAGAGAGAGAGGGATAAGCAGACTCTGTGCTGAGTGCAGAGCCCAGTGCAGGGCTCAATCCCACAACCCCAAGACCACAACCCTGAGACCATGATCCAAGCTGAACTCAAGAGCTGGACACTCAAACAACTGAGCCACCCAGGTGCTCCTCTTTGTTTTTGATGACCTTGACAGTTTTGAGGAGTACTGGTCAAGTATTTTGTACACTATTCTTCAACTGAGATTTGTCTTATGTTTTCCTCATGACTAGTCTGTAGTTAAGAGGTTTTGAGGATAAGACCATGCATGGGAGGTAAAGTGCCATTCTTATCACATCATATCAAAGGTATGCTATCAACATGGCTGAAATGAACTGAATGTTTGTGTCTCCCTTAAATTTATATGTCAAAGCTCCCAATGTGATAGTATTTGGAGATGGGACCTTTGGAAAATAATTAGGTCAAGAGGGAGAGGCTTACATGATAGGATTAGTGTCTTAATAAAAAGAGACACCAGAGATCTTACTCTTTCTTTCTCCTCAAATGTGCACAAACAAGATGTCATGTGAGCACTCAGTAAGAAGGTAGCCACTTACATGGTAAGAGAAAAGGCCTCAGAATGAAATCTACCTTTCTGGAATCTTGACCTTGGACTTCCCAACATCCAGAACTTTGAGAAACAAATTTCTGTTGTTTAAGCCACTGGACTATGGTATTTTGTTATGGCAGCTTGAACTGACTAAGACAATGACTTATCTCTGCTCGTGTTAACCTTGGTCACCTGGCTGACGCAGTGCTTTTTAGGTTTCTCCACTATAAAGTGAGTCCTTTTGTCCCCCTTTCCCTACTGTCCTCTTTGACAAGAAGCCTTTACACACAGACCATGCTTGAGGAGTGTGGATTATGCTTGATTTCCTTGAGGGTATCTACATAAATTATTTGGAATTCTTCTGCATGGGATATTTGTTTCTTCTCCATTTATTTACTTATTCAAACTTTTTTTTTTTTTTTTTTTTACAACAGTGTGGGCTCAATTTCATTTATGATGTCACAGTGTTAAATACTACTTTATTTATTTTATTGCTCAAATTGTTCCAGCTTTGGCTACTATGAACTCTTTCAATTGGGTCCTGTGCTCCTTTACCATCCCCATAATTATTGGCCTTTTTCTTTTATAGGAGCACTCTTTGCTTTCTGGCACATAATTGCTCCAGGCTTGTCTTATCTGTTTTCCACCCTAGTCCTAGGATCAGCTATTTCTTCAAGGAGCTCTGGTTCCTTTTATCGGAGAATGGTATTAGAAACCAAGATCTGAGCACTAGGGGTGCTTGTTGCTACTGAGGTGTTAATACTTCTGGGCTCTTTCATCTGATTTAGCAAGGAAATACATCTAAAATACATGTATATATGCACAGATCTATAAATATTTTGCTATGTAACCATCTGTGTCTATATTAAGTCAAATATGAATTCATACTAATGTCTCCAACTCTAACCCATTATCATATAGATCATTTTGAACTCCTCCCCTTGCTTTTCTGTAACCTCCCACTCCAACTGTGAGAAAAATGGCTCCCACCATCTGTAATCCATTTACCTAATTGTTCAGTTCTAGTATACATGTACAGTGGTCTCAGAATTGTCAATCTGTACTCCCACGGGAAACAACTTTATCACCCTGAGTACAGTGTTTATGTACAGTTCCTGTTGCTTTTAGTCTTACAGACTCCATTCAGTTCAGTTACTGAGGTCAACATCTTTTTGCACCATTCCCTTCAGTGAGGTTATTTCATAGATTTGTAATGCAGCTAGACTTTTTTGTCATATTCTGCATTCCATCTTGGATTCCTCAACTTCCTAAATGATTTTTTAAAAATTTGTACACATTCAGGCTCACACTTTGTGCTATAAGATTCTATGCATTTTGACAAATAAAAATTGAAATTGACTGACTTTTGTGAGCTTTAGAATTCTTGGGAAAACAAGCTCAGTTAGCTAATTCTCAACTCAAAGCTCACTGTGAAAGCCTGAGAGCCTCCATGGAAGCATTTAAGGCAGTGCTGTCCCACAGTAACGTAATGTGAACCACATATGTAATTTTACATCTTTTAGTAGCCACAAATTAAAAAATAGAAACAGGTGAAATTAATTTCAATAATATATTTTATTTAAACCAATATATCTAAAATATTGTAATTTCAACATGTAATAAATATAAAATAAGTTACTTTACATTATTTGTACTAAGGTTTCAAAATCAAGTATGTATTTTACACTGCTAGCATATCTCAGTTTGGAACAGACACATTTCAAGTCCTCATTAGATACTTCTGGCTAGTGGCTACTGTACTGAACAGTTGAATATTTAAATAGAACCTTATATTCAGCAGCCTTATTTCAGAATGTGCTGAAAATGAAGCCCAGAATTTAATTTTAAGGGTATCAGAGCTACCAGAGTGAATGCATAGGCTTGAACAGTCTCCTATATGAAAGTTAGGACCTTGATAGGGAACGAAGGGTGCCTTGACACCTGAGATGAGACATTTGGGTAGATGAGCCCAATATTTAATCTGAAATTACCCTGAACTCTCTAGGCCAGCAGAAGCATTTCCCTTCCCCATGCAGGAAGAGAGCAGCCTCCCTTTGAAAACCTTAGAGACTTTGCAAAAACCTCATCCAAGTCAGGTGTATTATTCTCAATATATAGACCTGCTTCACTTCACTGCCTCTGGAACAATCAACGAGGGTCAAGGTACAGTACAACCTCAGTAGGGAATACAGTTCCTACTCCAGGACAAAAAACAAAAACAAAAACAAAAACTAACAATAACAAAACACACCCAAGGAATTACAAGAATTGGCAAATATATAACAATGTGAACTGACAATACACAAGTGGAAGTGGATACGGAAACTTGTGGATGGGGGCGGGGAAGGTGGAATATAAAGTCGATGAGGGTGACTTTATTGCCATTGGACTCCTGCAACTAGGGATTTAAGATCTTAGCAAGGAGTCCCAGAGCCAGTGCTGACAGGCACAGGGTGGCTTTGTGAAACTTGCACATAATGCTGGTCTAATTGATCTGTTGGAGATGCCAGAACTGCCTTGGGAGAGCAGCAAGGAAAGGATCAGAAAGCTCAAGGAGGTATGTGTATTAGAAGGGATTTATTACAGGAGACCAAAGGCCCTACCACCTCACTGTATTCTCCAGGAGAGCCCAGTAGACCTAGTCTTCACTAAGGCAAATGCACTTTGGATATAAATTTTGTCTTTTCTGTTCATGTTTCAAATATTTCCCCATATCTATTCTTTTCTTTCTTTTTTTATTTTTTTAACTTCGTGATGTCTTCTGCTATGGGGAAGTGTACAAATTTCAAGTATTCAGATTTGTCCATATCTTCACGTTTGGCTTCTGGATTTCGTATCGCTTATAAATAACCTCCCCACCTACAGCTTATGAAACTATTAATTTTTTAGCATTGAAAATTGATTTGTATCTTATATGATAACTGATAACTATTGAATCTTATATGATAACTAATAATAAATGCTTACACAGGAGCTTTTTATCCTTCCATCCACTTATTCAAAACTGTCATCTTGGCTGTCTTTTCTAAAGTTGACCTGATTCCATGGAAGTCACAGGCATCGCTCCCTTTTTGCTGCTTTGCATTCTGCTGATCTATACATTTGGTGTGTCCTAATAAAGACACTAATGTACTAATGTATGTGCTAATAAAGACACACAATGTAGTGTGGGCTCTATTATACCTCTCTCCATCTTAGCTTGATCATCTGATGGTCTCCCGCAGTGATTCTGATCATGTCTGAACAAGGAAGATAACAGCATGTTTGGTCCACATACAGTCTTCATAGAGGCAGGTTTTTGTTTTATGAATCACTCCAGAAACACATTTTACCTAAAAATGAGACTGTTTGAGCATAGTTTAATATTCTAAAACTTAAGTTTTTGTATGCTTAGAATCTTTGATGCTGTGTGGAAGGTGACTTCATCCAGAATGTACTTGTCTTATTTCTTCCATTCTGTTGGGGCACAACCAATCTGGGACCACTTTTTATTTTTTCAATTTTAAGGAGGCTCCACACCCAACATGGGGTTCAAACTCATAACCCTGAGATCAAGAGTTACATGCTCCACCAACTAAGCCAGTCAGGTGCCCCAACTTTTATTTAATTTATTTCTTTAAATATTTTATTTATTTATTTGAGACAGAGAGAATGAGATAGAGAAAGAGAGATCACGAGGGGGTTCCCCGCTGAGCAGGGAGCCTGACATGGGACTCGATCCTAGGGATCATGACCTGAGCCGAAGGCAGACGCTTAACCGACTGAGCCACCCAGGCACCCAGCTGCCCCAACTTTTAAGTAAATTATGTGTTAGAGGGTTTCTGGACTTCACAGGAACATGAGTTCTGACTGTAAGCTTGTGTCAGCTCTGGCTTGAGATCTCAAATTCTCTGGGCATATTATTTTCTCTTCCATCCAACCTTCCTTGCTTTTGAAGATATAAGTATATGCTTATGTTGTAAGAAAATTATAAGCAGCTTATTTCAGTGACCAAAGGAGATGTGACATTTATGTCACTGATATAATCATGGGTTCACAGGACACATTCACCGTGGACGGTACAGTTTCTCCTCGGTGCATCATGGATCTGTGTTCTGAAGAAAAGATTCATGGCAGTCATACTCTCAGGGTCGAAGGGGAAAAACACTTAATTGATACTATAAAAGCCTAATAGAAACAGAAAAAAGAAAAGGGAAATTAGCACATAGATGAGGGCAATAGTAAGCAGTAAAGGAGAATAAGACCGAGTTAAGTCAAATGGGGTACTTACAACATACAACCTCACTAGCTGGGGAAGCCAGGTAGAGACAGCCAGGTTGGAGTCCTGATTGAGAAGCCTGGGCAAGCGTCTTCTGCTCAGCTGAGACTTCCAACTGACCATCCCCATCAGGACCGTATTTATTGCACAAGTGACGGGGTTCTGAAGTTAAACATTTGTTTGCCTACATGCAGTTGGAGCAAGCTGCATTCCTGTGTTGTCATGTCTTTACATATTCAAGGAGCCTGGGCTAGGTGTGCTTGCTTCCCCTCCTGGATTCCATTCTTGGGGGTCAGCCCAGTCTGGAGCCAGAGGGGATGTAAGGCAAGATTTGTAGCTCTTGGCATCCAGACCAGAAGGCCCAATTCTGACCCGGATGCCAGCTAATGTCAACTAATCAGGCTCCCAAGGTCACTCAAGCAGCACGAGTCTCACAAACAACATTCTTTAGCCTGCCTGCTTCTGTGCAGGTCGGGGTGGTTGGTGATGCAGGACAAATCACAGAAACCTCCATCCACACAGTACAATCTGCTAGTGGGGCCTGGCCTCTGCAATCAAGCTTTCTAGCATGAAGATTTAAAATATGGTTGAGCTCACAGTGCAATCTTTTAACTAGGACTTTTTTTTTTTCTTAAGAACAAAGCATTGCACTAATAAAGTAAATACTCATTAAATGAGAATTATCTACTTTTATTTTTTGGAATAAGATTTAAATAGCATTTGGAATAAGACTTAAAGAAAAATAACAAGACAAATGAGTGGACTCTTCTTAAACTCAGATCTGACTTCTTAGACATCTACTCCCCAGCACTACCTCTGGAGGGTTGAAAGTATTCCAGATTACTTGTAGATGCCTTTAGAATTAGAGGCTTTTCGCTTTCAACTGGCTGTTCACAAAGATTTCTTAAATTTTTGGCCAATGTTAAATTATGAAACATTATGCTGCTACTAAGGTTTTTTTATTTTTGCTTCATTGTTATGGGACCACTGAAATATGCTGTTTTTCAGGTGGGTAGTTAGTCTTTAGCTTCACAAACCCTCACTGTGGCTTACTCCGCTCAGCACGTCAGGCCATCCTACTGTGGGCTGCTGAGCTCACACCATGCTGCAGCCCCCTCGTTTGTGGAGATGAGAGGCTGAGGTGTCAACTTTCACCTCCCCTAGTTCATTTACCTGCTGCAGGACCAGACTCGCTGTTTTGGGGGAACTTATTCAGTTTGGAAGCTCTTCCTTATTTATTTCAGTGGAATATGGTTTGATCCCGCTATTTTCTTTTACCCCTAGAAGGGTTAAAAGTGACACTTGTGAAGTGGTTTTCACCGGGGAGTGAAAGCTTCACCTGCCCATCAGGGGCCTGTAGCCACACAGGGAAGAGCAGTTACTTCTTCCAACAAAGACATGGGGTGTTGTCTCCCTGCTCTTAAAATATTCTGTCATGTTTTAATAGTTACACTGATGCATCTGTTCGAAGTGTCCTTTTGTCAGATATATATTCTTTCCAACTGTAATTTGGAAATAATGTGATTATATCTTCAAGAACGTGTGGTGATCTGATGCTGAGCCAGTCCTGATATGGAGGCCAGGCTGGTCACAAATGCTGCCAATTATTTTGTGAGGACGCTGGGACGTGAGCCCGGCCAGGAGCATGGCAGCTACCACACCAGTGTCCTCTCTCCCATCTCCGTCCTGGTGTGAGGCTGGGCTCCAGGACTACCTTTATGAAAATGTTCTGCATAGTCTTCTTTTCTGTTTGTGGGTATGAGGAGGCTCTTGGTAATACACTTTGAGGAGTCACTCCATCAAGCCCTGGCCGAACAGTAAATCCGGCCTCACCAATTACAACCAGTAAATTCCTGATCATCATAAATCATTTATTAACACAGAATGGAAATGGGCACATTCCAGGTCACAGCCTGGAGTCAGACAGACTGACGTGAGATTTCAGTTTTGGCTTCCTTCCTAAAGTTATTTGCTGTAAAAACACGGTCCAATTACTTACTTCTCTGGACTTCAGTTTCCGCGTCTCTAAACTGGGCATGATGATATTTTCCATGTGGGAGTTGTCGAGAAGGGAAAGCATGGTGTTATATTTTAAAAGCTCCCTACAGGGCATGGAATAAAGAAGATGGTAACCTTCTCTGTGTTCCAGGCTTCAGTTTTGGACCATGGAGTGTTCTTACCCTCTTCACTCAGGGGAGTGTTAGTACAACACCTTTGGCCTCTCTGCCTTGATTCCTGGTTCCTCAGAGCCTTATTTTTTCAAGTCACCTCTCCAGTATGGGTCAAGCCACTGTGCTATTGGGTCAGTTCTTATGCTGGGTGATGGTCTTTTTTTTTTGTTTGTTTGTTTTTTGTTTTCAGAACCCTCTGATGTGTTGGCCCGTAGTCCACCTCTGGACTGTGTATGTGAACTTGGAATCCGTTCTGTAGCCTGCTTATCCCTCCTTCTAGAGACAGGTGGGTATGGTACATTGGCCCCCAGGTCTAAATTTGGAGTGGGAAGAGGGAAGCCCAGTTAGCCCTCAAATTCAGCCATCGTTGCTACTCTAGTTTTTATTAGAGGTTTGCTATGAGTTGCCAAGTATTTGCTTAGATTAATGAAACTTTTCCTTGTTTTCCATCAGTTTTGTGTGTATGCGTGTATGCCGCTCAGAACCTTATCTCCTTCCTTATCTCCTTGAGTGAGGTAAGTTTTGGGTGAAAAAGCAGTTTTGGGCAAGTCTCAGCTGTAAGCAAAATTCTTTTGATGATTAACATGCCTATGTGCAGGGCTAAGCAGAAATTTCTAAGCTACTTTTCCCACAGCATCAAGGGAAATAGAAGCAAGATGGAGTCAGACATGCTCAGTTTCTCCCTGTTACAAAAGGTTGCCAGCAAACCACCAGAAGCTAGGACAGACGCCTAGAACAGATTCTCCCCTATAGCGCTCAGAAGGATCCAATCCTGCTAAGACCTTGATCTCAGACTTACAGCCTTCAGAACCTTGAGACAACAAATTTCTGTCTTTGAAGCCACCCAATCTGTGGCACTTTGTTATGGCAGCCTTCAGAACTAGTCCGAGGGGCAGATGACACTGCTGAGGGGTGCTTCACCAAAGGGAATCAGTCTTGGATCAGGAAGTGAGGCTGCCAGTGAACTGAGCTGAAGGAAGGGCTTCTCGCCTTCCCTGTGGCCAGAAGGACACTGGACCGAGGCTCTGAGGCATGGGGAAGCCTGAATGCTTCCACTTGTGTTGGAAACTCATACGTTCCTCCTACCATGGGAAGGCAGGCTGGAGCAAGGCAGAGCCTCTATAGTTGTGGGCTGGGGCTGTGGTTGCATATTGTTTTCTGGGTTATATATTTCATTTCCCTTCCACTACTCCTTTCCTTTAAAAACGTCTCACTAAAGGTTTATAGTGCCATATCTGCTCTATTGTGAGAAATGATGCCCCATATTCAGGATGAAGGAGACAGGGGCTCAAGAGAAGGCAAGAGAAGAGGCACAAGGGCTGTCCTGAAGCCCCTGCAGGTTCAGCCAGCCCCTGAGCTGTGTGTGAGCAGGGGAATCTGAGGGCCATGGTCCTGGCCCATTTGAGGTAGCCCTTTGGGATGCTCAGAAATAGCTAGGGGAACTCTTTGGGAGTGGTTAATTGGATAATTCACAGCAATAAACCTTGCTACATTTAAGGTGTATATAACTGAGACATAGTCAATTAAAGGAGGGGATGGTGTTGCTCAGATGATGTGTAAAGAGGATGCTTCCAGGCTTAAATTTCTATTATTCTAATTAAACAAAAATGTCACTGAGCAGTGACTCGTCACGAGCCACATGCTTTCTTCTGCAGGTGAGGGAAAACCACCTTTGGACCATTAGGCGAGACCATCATAGGCAATCTACTGCTGCTGCTCAGAAGCCTGCTGACAGATGGACTGACAGCTGCAAGAGGTGACAGCTGGTGGCATCCACAGAACGCACAGTTTCCACATCTGAAAAGTCAGTGAAGGCTGCTGGTGGTGGGAGTTAGTTGATTCCAAAGATTCCTTCCGGTACTACAAATCCATGATTCTGGAGACCAGATGGACTAGTAGGCATTGGCCTGGCAATGTGGGACTATTTAGTTTTACAACAATCAACCGCACACATCTCAAGAGCCCAAAAGAGTGTGAAGTATTAAAGGGCCATGCGTAGAACTAAAGAAGCCTTTATTGAGCGTCTTCTATAAGACAGGTGCAATCTCAGTATACAGAGATGAACAAAATGCCCCTGGATTCTGACCCCATGCCTCTTATGGTCTAGTGGGAGAGACACAGGTAAACACACCAATGAATGGTTCTGATCTGTGAAAGGGGCTGTCACTTTCTCAAAGTGTAAGAAGGAAGAACCTGGAACCTATGTGACATTGGGTGATTATATCAGTGTCCTAGTGCTTCTGTAACAGATTACCACAAACTTGGTGGCTTAAAAAAACAGAAACGTATTGTCTCCGTTCTGGAGGCTGGAAGCCTAAAATCAAGGTGTCATAAAGCCATGCTCCCTCTGATGGCCTTAGAGAAATCTCCTTCCTTGCCTCTCTCCCAGCTGCTGATCGCTGCAGGCTATCCTTGGCCTTCTTGGGCTTGTAGTTGCCTTCAGTTCCAGCCTGTCTTCACATGGCCATCTTCCCTCTGTGTGTATGTCTGTGTCTTCAAGTCTCTCTCTCCTTATGGTGCCAGGCATTGGATTTAGGGCCCACCCTACACCCCAGGACCTCATCTTCACTTGATCACATCTGGAAAGGCCCTATTTCTTTTTCTTTCTTTCTTTTTTTTTATGACGCGTGTTCTTTTTTTTTTAATTTAATTTTATTATGTTATGTTAGTCACCATATAAACCAGTTTTCGATGCAGTGATCCACGATTCATTGTTTTCATACAACACTCAGTACTCCATGCAGTACGTGCCCTCCTTAATACCCATCACCGGGCTAACCCATCCCCCCAAACTCCTCCCCTCTAAAACCCTCAGTTTGTTTCTCAGAGTCCATAGTCTCTCATGATTCATCTCTCCTTCCGATTCCCCCCCCTTCATTTTTCCCTTCTTTCTCCTAATGTCCTCCATGCTATTCCTTATGTTCCACAAGTGAAACCATATGATAATTGACTTTCTCTGCTTGACTATTTCATTTAGCATAATCTCTTCCAGTCCCATCCATGTTGATGTAAAAGTTGGGTATTCATCCTTTCTGATGGCTGAGTGATATTCCATTGTGTATATGGACCACATCTTCTTTATCCATTCATCTGTTGAAGGGCATCTTGGCTCTTTCCACAGTTTGGCTATTGCAGACATTGCTGCTATGAACATTGGGGTGCATATGGCCCTTCTTTTCACTACATCTGTGTCTTTGGGGTAAATACCCAGTAGTGCAATTGCTGGGTCATAGGGTAGTTCTATTTTTAATTTTTTGAGGAATCTCCACACTGCTTTCCAAAGTGGCTATACCAGCTTGCATTCCCATCAACAGTGTAAGAGGGTTCCCCTTTCTCCACAACCTCTCCAACATTTGTTGTTTCTTGCCTTGTCAATTTTGCCATTCTAACTGGTGTAAGGTGGTATCTCAGTGTGGTTTTGATTTGAATTTCCCTGATGGCTAATGATGATGAACATTTTTTCATGTGTCTGTTAGCCATTTGTATGTTTCTTTTGAGAAGTATCTGTTCATGTCTTCTGCCCATTTTTTGACTTATTATTCGTTTTTTGGGTGTTGAGTTTGAGAAGTTTGGAAAGGCCCTATATCCAAATAAGTTCCCATTCACAAGTATCTGGGGTTAAGAGTTCAACATACCCTTTTGGGGGACACAATTCAACCCACTCTTATGATCATGGATGTTTTCTCCAAGGAGTTGATACTTAAGTTGGGACTTAAAAGAAAAAATGAGACAGCTGGGCCAAGACCAAAGGAAGACCATTTCAGGAAACAATTAAACCTGTAAACTTAAGGTCTCTGTTACTTGAGGGAAGGACCTTGCACATGTGAGAGTCTTTTTTTTTTTCTTAAAGATTTTATTTACTTATTTGGGGGAGAGAGAGAGAGAGAGAGCACAAGCAGGCGGAGGGGCAGAGGGAGAGGGAGAAGCAGACTCCCTGTTGAACAAGGAGCCCAATGTGGGGCTCTATCCCAGGACCCTGGGATCATTACCTGAGCTGAAGGCAGACGCTTAATTGACTGAGCCACCCAGGCACCCCCATGTGTAAGAGTCTTAAAGAGCCCAGCCAGTGAAGGTGGACTCTAGTGAAGGGGACAGTGGTACAAGGTGAGTTTGGACAGTGGCAGGGGCCAGATCAGGCAGGGCCTTGCAGGTCATCTTAGGGAGTTTGGATTTTATTCTAAGGGTAGTTGTATGCCACTTAAGGGTCCCAAAGGAAGGCAGTGTTATGGGAGGATAGAGACATGATCTGATCTGATCTGGATGCAGCAATGAATCTCCATGTGGCATGGATTGAGTGGGGCCAGAGAGGAGGTGAAGAGGCCATGCAGGAAGCTATTGAGGTGGCAGATGAGAAAGGACAGTGGTAGCTGTGGATATGGAAAGAAGTAGATGGATTCCTGAGACAGTAAGAGGCTGAACCAACAGGACTGATTTGGATTGACTGATTTCTAATATAGGTCTTGGACCAGTGGCACAAAGTGAATTTCTAAGGCCCTTGTACATTGTTTAACTCAGCTCAGCAGTTTAATTTATATGAATTAAGTAGTATCCACATAAAGCTTTAATCCAATGCCTTTTACTAGCTGTTGACAAAAGATGACCCTCAGGTTACATCTGACATGATACAGCTTTTGTGCATCCTACATAGTCACATAAAAATCTAGATTCCTAGTGGCTCTTGAAGTCCAGAAAGCTGGCAACAGTGGGGCCTATAATCTTGTTTGGCTCAATGAGTTGGAGTTGAGTAATAGATTCTGCTCTAGACAGTGTGCTCTCCAACTCTCTCAGTCTACAACTGTGTTTAGTTCTACATCCAATGTACTTCTTTTATTTAACAATATCCACCTGACCCTTATGGGGCTTGAGTTTTTCCTCTGCCTAATGATAATAAACAGAGTCGTTCCACTATGAGTGACCCCTCTGCATATTTCCCTTGTGAGCTTGTGTGGCGGTGGGTGGGTCCTTGAGTATTTGGGATTCAGGCTTGACGTCTTCTTCTCCAGAGACTTATAAACTTGAGCCAGAAGGATTATGGCAAATCCAAAAGTTGGTCTGAGTGAGGCACACACGACGATTCAAATATTGACTTCAATAGGTCTCTTGCTTCTTCTGATTTCAGTCATTCCCCCTGGAGCTATCTGAAAGTCAGTCATGGCAGCCTTTCAAACTAAGGACTGTAGTTTATGCACATCATATTTTGCTTAAGATAGCAGGCAAATGTATAATAAGTTTTTAAAGGGACTTTCACAAACATGATGAAATCCTAAAAAATAAAGCTTGTGTTCAACTCTCATTTTCAGGGAAATTAATCTTTGTAAAATACTGTATTTTCTCATATTGTTGGAAGGACAAGGCATTTAAGTAATTATAAGTGCCTTAGAAAATTGATTTGGATGTTTTCCCCATGAACTGATCTCTAAATTACAAAATTATGGGGAGCTGTAGATTGCAGAAAACTTCAGCCATGGGAACAAATGTTTTCTTAACAAAGGCTGCCCAGTCTAATATTTATTTCTTTGATGTATGACTAAAGCTAAAGTGAAATCATCTCTTACCCAGTCTTCTAGGAGCTTACTGGCTGCATAGTTAAGTGAAGTTTTATTCACAGGCAAGCACCTAAAAGGAAAGTCTTGTTTCCACTCATCAAGAAGTGACTACCATTTCTAGGATAGTCACAGAAAGGAAATTGCTATTTCCACTTATGTGTTCTCTGAACAACAATAAAATATTTATTAACAGCCAAATAAAAGGACAGACTACTCTTTAGACTCCTAGAACTTTATTGAGCTTTACTCCCTGTACCTTGTGGCCTGATTGTTTGGTGTTTTGCCACAAAACAGGATAAAATGTACCAAAAACTTGTGACAGATTGTGCGTAGTTACAATCTGCCTTGAATTGAACCTGAAGTTGAAGGGACATTTATAGTCCCTGTTAAATAATGGTAGTGATGGCATTTTAATGGAAAAGTAAGAAGGTGGTTTTATTAATGTATGTATTTTATTGGTTTAAAGTAGATCTCCTTAATAATATTGGTGTGGAAAATAGGTCTGTCCTATTGGAGTGCCTTATGTTTCTCAAGGAATAAAGTAGAGAGAAGGGGATGACATGATTTGACCAGTAGTTTATACAAGTTTCTGTCATTCTGTGGCATCCAATGAATTGTTGACGATGCTCTTTCAGCCTGACATTGGTGGTGAGGAAACATCTTCCTTCCATCCCTCCCCCCACCCTTCCTCCCGCCCTCCCTCCCTTCCTATGATGTTTTAGTTTTATTTTATGCATAAATGAATAAGTAAGTATTAACCATCAGGAAAACTGGTTGTGTCTTAGAAATATGGTCTTAGGTAATATGTCATGAAATTGGGTCCAAGAAACAATTTTATAATGGAGCTGACCAGTCAGTAAAGGTGCCACCTCAGGTCAGGCAGGTGAGAACATTTTTATACTCATCAGCAAAACGTCCATGTTCTCTTGGCATTTAAATCAAAAGACACACTTTGGTCAATATAGGTTCCCTTCCCTGATTGTGGCATTCCTGTCTGAGTCCAGGCCTTCACGACAGCACACTTCATCAGTTTTTTTCAACTTCCTCCATGCCATCTGCACTGGGGAGGGCCCCAAGAGATGACTTCGCAGCAAAATGCTCCCCCACTGCCAGAAAGTTGCTTATATTCCAAGGGAGCTGCTAAGGCAGTGGATTTCCTGCTGTCTTGTGTTCTGCATCAGACTGAATTTAAGTGAACAAGAGATATCAGCCATTTTTTTCTTAAACCCTGCCTACTGGTTGCAGAAGAGCATTTGAAATTTTTTACTCAAGCCAACTAGTGTAATGTTGGAGCAGCAGATGGGGGTGGAGAGAGGAAAGTGGTGGTGAGTGTAATGACATTTTTCTTTTTCAGAGCTTAAGACAAATAGAGTTTACCTCTGCTTGGCAATGTAGGTGTATAAATGTGATGGACTCTTAAGTGATGTTTTGGGATGTTGGGGAAGCTTGGTAAATGATGGCAGTGTTGAAGATAATGATGGGGATGACAGTGACAATGGTGGTGCTAGTGGGATCACTTTCTTCTCTATTAGTCAGAGATAGAAATGTTTGCCTGCTTGGCTGTAAATATTGACATTATCCTTTCTGCCCCACTACTGATGTTGCTCAGAGGCCATTACAAAATAATTGGAAAGTGGGTGCACAGCCCCCAGTCTAGGGGAATAAGATTGTTCAAATAACATGCATTTATCATGACCCTTCTTTTTTCTTTGGATCTCCTACGCTGCCCAGCATTGTGAGAGATATAGAAGAATGAGGTTCTTTTCTTTTCTCCCTTTGATGATATAAAAGCTTGATGTTTCCCATTTTTTTTACTCTTTGTGAACAGAAAAAAATAGCAAAAAACAAGAGACAGGATGTAATTCAGGGGTAGGTTTAATTCAGAAAAGAAAAAGTTCACTATAGGCCCAGGTCATTGGAAAGATTTTTTTCTCCTCTCTCTTTCCACTAAGTGCATAAGATACTCATCTTCTGGGCTCAAGGGATGTCCTGGGTACATCTCATCCCTTCACCTGCCACATTTTATAATGATTCTAACTAGGGTGACTGGAGATCCTGGTTTGCCCAGCTTGGTCCTGATTTATGTCTGTTGTTCTAGAATAATTATTAATAGTTCCCCTTTTTACTCCCCAAAGTCACAGTTTAGATTATAAATATAACTCAAATATAAATTGAGAACCACATAGCCCAGGCTTTTTTATGCTTTTGCATTCAAATAAGCACAATCTCATAACACAAAATAATTAAAAATATTTCTTGTATCTCAGGAAGGACATGAAAGGTGATCTAAGTTATAACCTTCAGTGACACTCTTCAGAAGCCTATATCCTCTCTTTCCTAAGTGCTCCTGATAGCATCAGCTGCTCTAAATCCTTTCAAACAAAATACTTCTAACTTTCCTGACACCCAGCCCACACCTTTTATTTTTGTCCTTCTTGCTTCTCTTAGCTTTTTAATTTTTTTTTTTTTTGGGGGGGGGGTGTCTATCCATCCCTTAATTCTGCTTCACAAGGCTGCTGATGCCAGTCTGGTGAAGATAGAACTCTCTCCGGAGGGTGATGGAGGGAAAGAATTTGAACTGGCCAGACAAAATTATCTCGAGTGGGCGGGAAGTGGGAGGAGGGAAGCCTGGAAAATCTCATTGATGGCTCAATCTTGTCTCTGTCACAGGGTATCTGAGAGTCAGGCTGTGAGTTCTGCATCTTAGTGGGCAGCACAGTGCTTGGCACCAAGAGGTATTCAAAAATGTGAATGAATGGAAGTGAATTAAAGAGGATTTTTACCCGGCCTTGAAGGAAGAACAATATTTGAGCAGGTATAGAGGTGGTAGGAGGAAATTCTATGGAAATAGGAATCAAGGTGTGGGTAGTTGTGGGTTTATATATGTGTGGTGGGATGTGAAAAGACTAGAGAGATGGTATTGGAGCCTCTCAGTGGAGAAAAAAAGAATTTTATAGGCTTCCAAAAGTAGAGAGAGCTTAAGAAGAGCTCTGGAAGTCTGGGAGAGGATTATGCAGTAGAAAGCCAAGGTAAGTTCATTAAGTAGGGAGTCACCTGGTAGAAGTTATATTTTAGATTAATCTGCTAACTTCATTTTGGGTAGTTAGTATGTTTGGTACATTTGGTTGCATTGTGATGGATAAAGAGCATATAGGACATAGAAGGAGCTCAATAAATTATGGCTAACATCACCATTACCACCATCATCATTATCGCCACCACTATCACCATCATCTTCACTGTTACCACCATCATCACCGCCACAATTCCCACTAGCACCACCATTGTCACTGTCATCCCCATCATTATCTTCATCACTGCCATCATCATCATCATCACCATCCCCATCATCATCATCACCACCACCATTACCATCATCACCCTCACTGCCACCACCATCATCACCACAACTGCCACTACTACCACCATCAACATTACCATTACCATCATCATCTTCACTATTACTGTAACCATCATCATCCTCATCCTTGCTGCCATCATCATCCTCATCATCAACACCATCATTATCATCCTCCATCCTCACCCTCATTTCATTTTGATTATTTGGAAAGTCTTGAGGCAGAGAGTTAAACTGGTGGCTTGTTTAAGGGAAGTATTGTGGAAAGAAATAGAAAAACTTCTCTGGGAAGAAAGGAAGGGCTGTGTGGTAGAAGAGGGAGGAGACACATTTTATGGAGCTCCTTTGGGTAAAGTTAGGGTGAGAGAGGTAATCACAGGCAAGCTGATTTTGGCTCAGCATTAATAAACTTCCTAATATTCAAAATGCCTAAGCATTAAATAGATTATCTCATGAGGAAGTGAGCCAAGCAGAATCTGGGTGATTACAGGCCAGGGATGTTACAGATGCTTTAACAAACATGTGGAAGAGAGGATTATTTCCTCTGAGGTCCTTTTCACCTGAAAGTTGTGAGGATTTGTAGACCTTCAGAGCATGGGCCAACTTGGTAGCAGGCGTAATGGCAAAGAAAAAAGGTCATGGTCTATACCAGTGGTTCTCAAATATGGGTGATTTTGTCCCCTAGGGAACACTTGTCAATGTCTGGAGGCATTTTAGTTGTCAAAACTATAGGGAGAGTGATATTGGCATTGAGAGAATAGAGGCCAAGAATGCTGTTAAACATCCTATAATGCACAGGTCAGCCCCCCAACAACAGAGAATTATCTGGCTCAAAATGTTAATAGTGGCAAGGTTGAGAAACCTTGGTCTATAGTTTCACAAGGCCAATAACGACTTCTTTTATTGAAGAGTGGAAAGAGTTGCCGGGTGGGTAAATGTTGACTCACATTCACTGGGTAGTATTTTCCTGAGCTATGAGCTAGAAATACTGCTGAATGTGCCCTTTATGTTGTGGTTTTCACACACATATTAAAGATGTCTTCTTTTTTCTTCAAAGCTTCTTTGAAGTCGGTAAAACTGGTTAAGAAATGCAGTAGGTGATAAGGACAAACTCACTGTTTGAACTTGTTTGCAACCTAATTCTGGCTGCTATCCAGGAGGCTCTGTGGAATGTAGTCTTGTATTTGTCATATTTCCTGGAGGGTAACTGATTTCCTTGAAGGCTGAAGATGAATAAAGAGGATTCAAATTAGCAGATTTTTCATGGTAACCTGGCCATTTCCTCATTTTGTACATGGGTCCAGATTTGCCTGAAATGATCATGGTTTGCCCATTTGTACTGGGGTGATTATTAGTAGTATCTCTTTTTCACATAGAAAATGACTTAGACAATAAATTGTATGGCCACCCTGCTATTAATTGGCCAATGGGTATTTTGATGGTACATTTACACCATTTTAAAGAACATGCATTACCTACCTTTAGTGCTATAGGTTTAAAATAACTCTCCAATAATAGGTGATTTGATTCATAACCATCATTGCCATAGCTAATTTGAATAACTTGTCCAAAATAGTGATGACCTCTGTCCCTCAAGCCACAATTTGGGCCACCTGCTCTTATGATCCACAACCCACATTTGTGACTTGCTTTTGTAGAACATGGAGATTCAGTGTGTGGCCTCAGATAAAACTAAGTAACTTGCATGGAGCCAGATCGACCTTACTCTGATCCATTGCCCAACCCACAGACACATGTCTATGAGACAAACAGACCCTCTCTAACTTTTATGCAAAATGTTTCTAAATCATATCTATTAATCGTGATATTAACTTTTACATCCCATTTTGTCTTTTCTCTTTTTAAATATAAACTTTTGACTTTAGAATAGTTTTAGATTTACAGAAAAATTGTGAAGATGGTACAGAAAGTTGCTACATACCCTTGGCCAGTTTTCCCTATTATTAACATCTTTCAGTAGTATGGTTCAGTTGTCACAATTACTAAGGCAGTTGTGATACATTATTCTTTTTCTGAAGTATAACTGATACACAATGTCCTATTAGTTTCAGGTATACATCGTAGTGATTCTATATTTTTATACATTATGAAATGATTTCCACAATGTCTAGTTACCATGTCATTATACAAGATTATTATGATATTATTGACTGTATTCCCTATGCTGCACATTATATCCCCATGGCTTATTTATTTTATAGCTGGAAGTTCGTACCTCTTAATCCCCTTCACCCATTTCTCTGACCCCCATACCCCCTTTGGTAACCAATAGTTTGTTGCCCATAATTATTAGTCTGTTTGTTTGCTTTGTTTTTTAGATTCCATGTGTAAGTGAAATCGTACAGTGTTTGTCTTTTTCTGTCTTTCTAGGTCCATCTATGTTGTCACAAATGGCAAGATTTCATTCTTTTTAATACATGAGTAATATTCCATTGTATATATTATCCATTCATCTATTGATGGACACTTAGGTTGCTTCCATGTCCTGGTTCTTGTAAATAATGCAATGAACATGGGGGTGCAGATATCTCTTTGAATTGGTGTTTTTATTTTCTTCAGATAAACACCCAGGAGTGGAATAGCTGAACCATACAGTAGTTATATTTTGAACTTTTTGAGGAACCTCCATACTGTTTTCCAGAGTGGCTGCACCAATTTACATTCCCACCAATAGTATACGAGGGTGCCCCTTTTGCTACATCCTCGCCAGCATTTCTTCTTCTTCTTCTTCTTCTTATTATTGATACTAGCCAATCTGCCGGGGTGAGGTGATACCTCATTGTGGTTTTGATTTGCATTTTCCTGATGATGAGTGATGTGGAGTGTCTTTTTCTTGTACCTGTTGGCCATCTGTATTTTTTTGATGTTAAGTGTAAGTTCTTTATGTATTTTGGTTTTTTTTTTTTTTAAGATTTTATTTATTTATTTGACAGGGAGAAACACAGCGAGAGAGGGAACACAAGCAGGAGGAGAAGCAGGCCTTCCGCTGAGCAGAGAGCCCGACGCAGGGCTTGATCCCAGGACTCTGGGATCATGACCTGAGCCGAAGGCAGACGCTTAACGACTGAGCCATCCAGGCGCCCCTCTTTATGTATTTTGAATACTAACTCCTTATCAGATGTACACTTGGCAAATATCTTCCCCTACTCAGCAAGTTGCCTTTTTGTTTTGTTGATGGTTCCCTTTGCTATCCAGAAGCTCTTTGGTTTGATGTAGTCCCACTAGTTTATTTTAGCTTTTGCGCATTTTGTCTTTTCTATCCACTCCTCAACTACATTTCCTAAACCACTGCCCTGTCTTCAACTTTGATTCTCAATGAGCTTATTTTAAAATACAGTTTCATTGGTTTCCTGAGGTACATAAAATGATAGATCTGATCAGGAAAATCCATATTTTACAAGTACAATATATAGGATCTCATCACTGAATATTTTAAACAGAGAACAGTATCTGTTCTATGAAGCTTTCTAGCCATAAAGACCACAAACTACTTTCTATTTGTCTAGATTATGTTTTTCCTGCATTGTATTCTTCTATATTGTACTCTTCTCAGCCTTTTGGGGGAGGGAGTTGTTTGTTCAGCAGCTGCTATGTACAGTAAATTGCTGCATGCATTTATGTTGCTATATAAATAATGAGCATTTCTGCATTCACAGACACTTTGATAGCCACAGTGATAATATATCTCTCTTATTTTAGAGAAAAAAAAATATACATAAGAGTTTTACCTTGCTTCAGCAGATAAGAAATACCAGGTTGGCACATGACCTTATTTTTCTTTTTCTTCAAAACCATAGTGTAGTAGTTCTCAAGATTATTTGTAAAATATACCAATTGCTTAAAATGCAAAAAAAAAAAAAAATGTTCACTGTACTCAGTCCCAGAAATCATCCCATTTTCTCTTCCCAGTTGACTTTCCAAATTTAGGATTTATAGGTTAAATAATTAGGAGATTCTTTTCCTACTTCTTCTCTCTACCTTCTACCTTAATATGCAATGCACATGTGTAGTCAGAAGATGGGGCTTGGGAATCCATCCTGAGTCAGAAAAATCAGAGCTATCACTTAGTAGGTGTGTGAACCTGGGCAAGTTATCTAATTTTCTTTGGGCCTCATTTGTCTCATTATGGTTTAGGGGATAAAAAAGCTCATCTTCTGGGTTGCTGTGGCAATAATCTCTAGCACCTGAAACAGAGTAACACACAAAATAAGTCAGCAATTCTTCTTTGTGGGTGCTCCCTTATTTCTACCATTATGCATCCCATAAGTCAGTTGTCATCATCTGTTCAAATGCCTGTCTTCATCATTAGATGGTGAGCAACTTAAGAGCAGAGACAAGGTTTATTCATCTATATAACTCCAAAGTCTAGCTTAGCAAGTGTTAAGCATTCAATACACATTTTCCAAATCAATAAACCAATGGAAGAATTTGGCAGTTTCCAAGGGTGGCAATTTATTGTTACTGACTCTCCCTACATTCAGAAAATTCCCTCGAAAAATTCTAAACAATGAAGTATTCAGGCTCTCTGATGACTCTGCATACAAGGTTTGATTTGGCTTTGGGAATAACTGTCCCTCTATTCCCCGAGCACCAGAGGTAGTTGTTGGGTACATCTGCGGAGTAGAAGCTGTTGGTGCTCTGCCCGCATCATCTGTCCTTGGGCTGGTGCCTCCAACCTGTATTGTCTCCTAACAGCACGCAGCTGCAGCTTTCCCCTCCATTAACAGAATCCCCTTGTCCACATATGTTGGGAGGTTATACCTGCCCTCCCTGCAAGATAACCTTCTGCAGTCGATGACAGACTGATACAGGTATAAAAAAGCCTGGCCCCTTTGGAACCAGACTTATACTAAAACCAAATCAGATTGATAGTATTGTGGATCTGGTCAATTATGAGGCTGTCAGTGGTGGGGCTGCTTGTCTCAGCCTTCAATCAATGCCCACATATGGGACAAAGTAAAGGCCTCTCTGCAGGACTCTTCGTATAAGGACCCCATCCAACGTGAGTCTTCAGACCCATTATAACCTTTGGCAGGTCTTCTCTCCCTGCTTTTTGTACTCTGTTCACATTTGGAAAAGACAGGTCATATTTTAGTATTTTAGATTTGAAGGTTATTAGACTTATCAAGACTTAACAGTTTATAGGAAAGGATCAAAATGAGTTTCTCATGAATGTTTAATCATTCCTGACATTTGGCAAAGGAAAAGAATATTAACTACTTTTTTTTTTTAATTTTTTTATTGTTATGTTAATCCCCATACATTACATCATTAGTTTTAGATATAGTGTTCCATGATTCATTGTTTGTGCATAACACCCAGTGCTCCATGCAGAACGTGCCCTCCTCAATACCCATCACCAGGCTAACCCATCCTCCCAACCCCCTCCCCTCTAGAACCCTCAGTTTGTTTTTCAGAGTCCATCGTCTCTCATGGTTCTTCTCCCCCTCCGATTTCCCCCCCTTCATTCTTCCCCTCCTGCTACATTCTTCTTCTTCTTTTTTTCTTTCTTAACATATATTGCATTATTTGTTTCAGAGGTACAGAGCTGAGATTCAACAGTCCTGCACAATTCACAGCGCTTACCAGAACACATACCCTCCCCAGTGTCCATCACCCAGTCACCCCATCCCTCCCACCCCACCCCCCACTCCAGCAACCCTCAGTTTGTTTCCTGAGATTAAGAATTCCTCATATCAGTGAGGTCATATGATACATGTCTTTCTCTGTTTGACTTATTTCGCTCAGCATAATACCCTCCAGTTCCTTCCACGTCGTTGCAAATGGCAAGATCTCATTCCTTATGATGGCTGCATAATATTCCATTGTATATATATACCACACCTTCTTTATCCATTCATCTGTTGATGGACATCTTGGCTCTTTCCACAGTTTGGCTATTGTGGACATTGCTGCTATAAACATCGGGGTGCACGTAGCCTTTCGGGTCCCTACTTTTGTATCTTTGGGGTAAATACCCAGTAGTGCAATTGCTGGATCATATGGTAGCTCTATTTTCAACTTTTTGAGGAACCTCCATACTGTTTTCCAGAGTGGCTGCACCAGCTTGCATTCCCACCAACAGTGTAGGAGGGTTCCCCTTTCTCCGCATCCCCGCCAACATCTGTCATTTCCTGACTTGTTAATTTTAGCCATTCTGACTGGTGTGAGGTGGTATCTCATTGAGGTTTTGATTTGGATTTCCCTGATGCCGAGCGATATTGAACACTTTTTCATGTGTCTGTTGGCCATTTGGATGTCTTCTTTGGAAAAATGTCTGTTCATGTCTTCTGCCCATTTCTTGATTGGATTCTTTGTTCTTTTGGTGTTGAGTTTGATGAGTTCTTTATAGATTTTGGATACTAGCCCTTTATCTGATATGTCATTTGCAAATATCTTCTCCCATTCTGTCAGTTGTCTTTTGGTTTTGTTGACTGTTTCCTTTGCTTTGCAAAAGCTTTTTATCTTGATGAAGTCCCAATAGTTCATTTTTGCCCTTGCTTCCCTTGCCTTTGGCGATGTTTCTAGGAAGAAGTTGCTGCGGCTGAGGTCGAAGAGGTTGCTGCCTGTGTTCTCCTTTAGGATTTTGATGGACTCCTGTCTCACATTGAGGTCTTTCAACCATTTGGAGTCTATTTTTGTGTGTGGTGTAAGGAAATGGTCCAGTTTCATTCTTCTGCATGTGGCTGTCCAATTTTCCCAACACCATTTGTTGAAGAGACTGTCTTTTTTCCATTGGACATTCTTTCCTGCTTTGTTGAAGATTAGTTCACCATAGAGTTGAGGGTCCATTTCTGGGCTCTCTATTCTGTTCCATTGATCTATGTGTCTGTTTTTGTGCCAGTACCATACTGTCTTGATGATGACAGCTTTGTAGTAGAGCTGGAAGTCTGGAATTGTGATGCCGCCAGCTTTGCTTTTCTTTTTCAACATTCCTCTGGCTATGCGGGGTCTTTTCTGGTTCCATACAAATTTTAGGATTATTTGTTCCATTTCTTTGAAGAAAGTGGATGGTATTTTGATGGGGATTGCATTGAATGTGTAGATTGCTCTAGGTAGGATTGACATCTTCACAATATTTGTTCTTCCAATCCATGAGCATGGAACGTTTTTCCATTTCTTTGTGTCTTCCTCAATTTCTTTCATGAGTATTTTATAGTTTTCTGAGTACAGATCCTTTGCCTCTTTGGTTAGATTTATTCCTAGGTATCTTATGGTTTTGGGTGCAATTGTAAATGGGATCGACTCCTTAATTTCTCTTTCTTCTGACTTGTTGTTGGTGTATAGGAATGCCACTGACTTCTGTGCATTGATTTTATATCCTGGCACTTTACTGAATGCCTGTATGAGTTCTAGCAGTTTGGGGGTGGAGTCTTTCAGGTTTTCCACATAAAGTATCATATCATCTGCAAAGAGTGAGAGTTTGACTTCTTCTTTGCCAATTTGGATGCCTTTGATTTCTTTTTGTTGTCTGATTGCTGTGGCTAGGACTTCCAATACTATGTTGAATAGCAGTGGTGATAGTGGACATCCCTGCCGCGTTCCTGACCTTAGGGGGAAAGCTCTCAGTTTTTCCCCATTGAGAATGATATTCGCTGTAGGTTTTTCATAGATGGCTTTTATGATATTGAGGTATGTACCCTCTATCCCTATACTCTGAAGAGTTTTGATCAAGAAAGGATGCTGTACTTTGTCAAATGCTTTTTCTGCATCTATTGAGAGGATCATGTGATTCTTGTTTTTTCTTTTGTTAATGTATTGTATCACGTTGATTGATTTGCGGATGTTGAACCAACCTTGCAGCCCAGGGATAAATCCGACTTGGTCGTGGTGAATAATCCTTTTAATGTACTGTTGGATCCTATTGGCTAGTATTTTGGTGAGAATTTTTGCATCCATGTTCATCAGGGATATTGGTCTGTAATTCTCCTTTTTGATGGGGTCTTTGTCTGGTTTTGGGATCAAGGTAATGCTGGCCTCATAAAATGAGTTTGGAAGTTTTCCTTCCATTTCTATTTTTTGGAACAGTTTCAGAAGAATAGGTATTAATTCTTCTTGAAATGTTTGGTAGAATTCCCCTGGGAAGCCATCTGGCCCTGGGCTTTTGTGTTTTGGGAGATTTTTGATGACTGCTTCTATTTCCTTAGTGGTTATAGGTCTGTTCAGGTGTTCTATTTCTTCCTGGTTCAGTTTTGGTAGTTGATACATCTCTAGGAATGCATCCATTACTTCCAGGTTATCTAATTTGTTGGCATAGAGTTGCTCATAATATGTTCTTATAATTGTTTGTATTTCTTTGGTGTTGGTTGTGATTTCTCCTCTTTCATTCATGATTTTGTTGATTTGGGTCCTTTCTCTTTTCTTCTTGATAAGTCTGGCCAGGGGCTTATCAATCTTGTTAATTCTTTCAAAGAACCAGCTCCTAGTTTCGTTGATCTGTTCTACTGTTCTTTTGGTTTCTATTTCATTGATTTCTGCTCTGATCTTTATTATTTCTCTTCTCCTGCTGGGTTTAGACTACATTTGCTGTTCTTTCTCCAGCCCCTTTAGGTGTAGGGTTAGGTTGTGTATTTGAGACCTTTCTTGTTTCTTGAGAAAGGCTTGTATTGCTATATAGTTTCCTCTTAGGACTGCCTTTGTTGCATCCCAAAGATTTTGAATAGTTGTGTTTTCATTTTCATTGGTTTCCATGAATTTTTTAAATTCTTCTTTAATTTCCTGGTTGACCCATTCATTCTTTAGTAGGATGCTCTTTAGCCTCCATGTATTTGAGTTTTTTCCGACTTTCCTCTTGTGATTGAGTTCTAGTTTCAAAGCATTGTGGTCTTAAATATGCAGGGAATGATCCCAATCTTTTGGTACTGGTTGAGACCTGATTTGTGACCTAGGATGTGATCTATTCTGGAGAACGTTCCATGGGCACTAGAGAAGAATGTGTATTCTGTTGCTTTGGGATGGAATGCTCTGAATATATCTGTAAAGTCCATTTGGCCCAGTGTGTCATTTAAAGTCTTTATTTCCTTGTTGATCTTTTGCTTAGATGATCTGTCCATTTCAGTGAGGGGGGTGTTAAAGTCCCCCACTATTATTGTATTGTTGTCGATGTGTTTCTTTGCTTTTGTTATTAATTGCCTTATATAATTGGCTGCTCCCATGTTAGGGGCATAGATATTTACAATTGTTAGATCTTCTTGTTGGATAGACCCTTTAAGTAGGATATAGTGTCCTTCCTCATCTCTTATTACAGTCTTTGGTTTAAAATCTAATTTGTCTGATATAAGGATTGCCACCCCAGCTTTCTTTTGGTGTCCATTAGCATGGTAAATGGTTTTCCACCCCCTCACTTTCAATCTGGGGGTGTCTTTGGGTCTAAAATGAGTCTCTTGCAGACAGCATATCGATGGGTCTTGTTTTTTAATCCAATCTGATAGCCTGTGTCTTTTGATTGGGGCATTTAGCCCATTTACATTCAGGGTAACTATTGAAAGATAGGAATTCAGTGCCATTGTATTGCCTGTAAAGTGACTGTTACTGTATATTGTTTGTGTTCCTTTCTGGTCTATGTTGCTTTTAGGCTCTCTCTTTGCTTAGAGGACCCCTTTCAATATTTGTTGTAGGGCTGGTTTCGTGTTTGCGAATTCCTTTAGTTTTTGTTTGTCCTGGAAGCTTTTTATCTCTCCTTCAATTTTCAATGACAGCCTAGCTGGATATAGTATTCTTGGCTGCATATTTTTCTCATTTAGTGCTCTGAATATGTCCTGCCAGTCCTTTCTGGCCTGCCAGGTCTCTGTGGATAAGTCTGTTGCCAATCTAATGTTTCTACCATTGTAGGTTACATATCTCTTCTCCCGAGCTGCTTTCAGGATTTTCTCTTTGTCTCTGAGACTCGTAAGTTTACTATTAGATGTCGGGGTGTTGACCTATTTTTATTGATTTTGAGAGGGGTTCTCTGTGCTTCCTGGATTTTGATGCCTATTTCCTTCCCCAAATTAGGGAAGTTCTCTGCTATAATTTGCTCCATTATACCTTCTGCCCCTCTCTCTCTTTCTTCTTCTTCTGGGATCCCAATTATTCTAATGTTGTTTCGTCTTATGGTATCGTTTATCTCTCGAATTCTGCCCTCGTGATCCAGTAGTTGTTTATCTCTCTTTTTCTCAGCTTCTTTATTTTCCATCATTTGGTCTTCTATCTCACTGATTCTTTCTTCTGCCTCATTTATCCTAGCAGTTAGCGCCCCCATATTTGATTGCACCTCATTAATAGCCTTTTTGATTTCTACTTGGTTCGATTTTAGTTCTTTTACTTCTCCAGAAAGAGTTTCTCTAATAACTTCCATGTTTTTTTCAAGCCCAGCTAGTATCTTTAAAGTGATGATTCTGAACTCTAGATCTGACATCGTACTAATGTCCGTATTGAGTAGGTCCCTGGCAGTCGGTACTACCTCTTGTTCTTTTTGTTGAGGTGATTTTTTCCGTCTTGTCATTTTGTGCAGAGGAGAATAGATTAATGAGAGAACAAAATGCTAGCAGGGTAACAACGTCCCCAGAAAATATACTCTAAACAAATCAGAAAAGACCTGAAGCAATGGGAAAAGAAAGGGAAAGAGAGAAAAAAGAAAAGGAAAGAAAAAAAGAAAAAAGAAAAAGATAAAGATAAAAACAAACAAAAGCAGAACAAAACAAAACAAAACAAAAACAGAATGTGATCAAATATGATCAGGCTGGATTATAGATCAGTGCCACACACTAGATTTTGGGTGTATTTTGGTCTGTTAAAAGAAAGTGCCTCCCAAAATTTTAAAGAAAGAAAAACTTATATATGTACAAAAATAAGGGTTGATATGATGAAGGGATGGAATATGACTGTAAAGATGGAAATTATAAAAAATTTTAAAAAAGGATTTGATAAGTTGTTTGAAAAAAGAAAGAAGAGGATTAAAAAAAAAAAAAAAAGAAAGAAAAAAGGGAGAGAATGTGATCAGGCAGGGGAGTAGAAAAAAACCATACACTAGAGATTTAGAGTATATTTTGATCTGTTAGAAGAAACTATCTCAAGATTTTAAAGAGAGAACAACTTATATATATATGCCAAAAATACGGGTAACTACTATGAAGGGATTGAATATGACTTTAAAAATGAAAAATACAAATGTTTTTTTTTAAAAAAGGGATTGATAAGATGTTGGTTGAAAAAGGGAAAAATAAAAATTCAAAAAAAAAGAAAAAAGGAAAAAAGAAAAAAAGACAGTTAAAAAAAATAATTAACTTTGAAAGACTAAAGAATCATGGTAAAAAAGCCATGAATTCTATGTGCAGTGTTCCCCTAGCGCTGGAGTTCTGCCGTTCTCATTGATCGGTAAACTTGGTCTTGGCTGGCTGTTCTTGCTGATCTTCTGGGGGAGGGGCCTGTTGCTGTGGTTCCCAAATGTCTTTGCCGGAGGCAAAATTGCCCCGCCCTTGCCGGTCCGGGCTAAGTAATCTGCTCGGGTTTGCTTTCCGGAGCTTTTGTTCCCTGCAAGCTTTCCGTACACCTTTGGAGGCGGAGAGTGAAAATGGCGGCCTCCCAGTCTCCGCCCCGGAGGAGCCGAGAACTCGGGGTCCCGCTCCTCAGCGAGCCCCCAGAGAAAAGCCGTCAGTCACTCCCATCTCCCCGGTCTCCGGCTGCACTCCGCGCTCACCCGGCCTGTGACCGCGCCTTTCTATCCGGCACCCGACCCCGGGTGGAGTCTCCAAACCCAGCAGATCCCCGCGGTGCACTCCCGCACCTCTCCTCCCGGGGGAAGAAGGTGAGTCTCCCCGGATCTGCCGCTTGTTGGGTCCCTGCTGGAGGAGCAGTGGCCCGACTGTGCCGCGGATCACGGTTTATGGCAACCCCGAGCTGAGAGCCCGCGCCTGGGCTCTGGCTCTGCAGCCGGCTTCCCTGCTCCGATACCTGGGAGCTCTGCCGCACTCAGGCACCCCCGGTCTTTCTGTGACCCCGAGGGTCCTGAGACCACACTGTCCCGCGAGGGTTCCACCCCCCACTTCGCCACCAGAGTGACGTCCCTCAGCGGAGCAGACTTCTAAAAGTTCCGATTTTGTGCTCCGTGGCTCTATCACTTGCCAGAAGCGGCCGACGGAGGCCCCTCCCCCGCCGTCTATCCTCCCGAATATCGCCTCGGATTCACTTCTCCGCACGTCCTACCTTCCAGAAAGTGGTCGCTTTTCTGTTCAGAGAGTTGTTGCTATTCTTTTCTTTGATCTCCTGTTGAGTTTGTAGGTGTTCAAAATGGTTTGATCCCTATCCAGCTGAATTCCTGAGAGGAGAGGAAATCCAGGTCTCCTACTCCTCCGCCATCTTGCTCCGCCCCTCTTAACTACTTTTTGTTAAGTCCAGAATGCCAGAATGTTCTAACTGTATCACTGACAGAAGTCTATTCAAGTCTATCAAAACTAAACTGAGTGTATTTTCCCTCTGACGATATCAAGATTTTGTAGAACTTCAAGGTGGAAATTATGAACATCTGGTAGCATTGAAGACATGCAGCAAAAAAAAAAAAAATCTAACAATAGAGGTTGTTTATTTATTACAAAGTATTAAAACAGAAAGCTTGGGGATGCCTGGGTGGCTCAGTCAGTTAAGCATCTGCCTTTGGCTCAGATCATGATCCCAGGGTCCTGGGATTGAGCCCCGCATTGGGCTCCTTGCTCAACAGGGAGCCTACTTCTCCCTCTGCCTGCCACTCCCCCTGCTTGTGCTCTCTCTCTCTCTCTCTGTCTGACAAATCAATAAATAAAATTAAAAAAAAGCAACAGAGAGCTTGGAGTCAATGCAGAAACTGAGTTGACTTGATCAGGTTGAATGATGGCCAGCAGGTTCCCCAAAATGGGTCCTGTCACCACGCACAGTATCTCCACCCAGAAACTTCCTGTATGGTTGGTGCTGGAAATAATATTAGAGCATTCATTCAAATTCACCTATTTTATTTTGCAGATGAAGAAACTGAAGACTGGGAAATGGAGTGGCCAAAACTTTTTTTTTTTTTTAAACCAGGCAATAGTTCCTTTCACTGTATCTTTGATATGGAAATGTTGCAAGGAGCTCTTGCCAAGTCATCCTGCACCAGTGAGGGTATGAATGGGTGGGCGGCACCAGCAGGAGGGATGTGGAGGGAATGTTTCCTTCCATCTTCTGCAGTTTAAGGGAACAGGTTGTTCTGTGTTGCCATGGCCATGAATGCTCAAGACACAAGAGGGGAAGTGAACTGTGACTCAGGCTGGCTCTAGATACACCCCGATCACTGTGGCAATCCTGGGGCTTACCGTAGTCCATACAGCCCATACAAGGCTGAGATTTGTGTTTGGGGTGTTGCCATGAACACCTCTGGGAGGGCATGTTGACTATAGAATTTTCCCTCCTTTCTGTCTCAGGGGAACTTAACATATTTCAGAGATCAGGAAAAGCTCAAAATTTGGATTTTTAAGGGTCTACATGCAAGGAGACTGAGTATCTGGAGTTGGCTCCCTATGGAGAAGAGAGTGTCTTGAAGATGTGGGGAACTGGAGCTGGTTGGGATTCACAGGCCCCTGTGGGTGGGTGCTGAGCAGAGCCCGGAGTCTAGAGTGTCGCAGCACATGCCACAGACCACGCAATGTTGCCTTGGACCTGCTTGTGCCCAGCCCACCCCAATGACTAAAATATTTTGGAGTGTTCAGAGATAATTAAAAGAGAGCTGAGCCAGGCAAAGGGTGAAGACTGAGGAAGATAAAAATGCAGTCTAGAACGGTTCTGTGTGTAGACTGAATCCTAACTTTGGGGATCCCTTATTTGCTATCAGGGTGCTGTTGAGTGGAATCCCTATCTTAGTAGATTTCAGAAAGCCACAGGGGGCTGTTTGTACACCTCATATGTGTCGAAGGGGAGCAGAGAGAAAGGGCACAAGAGTAACCAATAAACGAATAACGGCCAAGCAAACAAACAAAATCTCCCACCATCACTGCTCGAAATGGCCTCGTTTTTGAAAACAACACACACAGAAGTAAACAAAATATATTCTCCCTGTGCTGTTCTCTCTCAGGAGTTACAAGCAGCTGGAGGAGAGGTAGGAAATAGATTGTGTTGGTAACAAAACAATTGCCCATGACATTTTCAGGAGGGATGGAGTATTAGCTGAGAAATGACACAGACAGCTGTGAGAAAACACATGCTTAATGTTTATGGTTATTTCATAAACTTATTTTTAATACTAGCAGGCAGGGATTTTTAAAAAGGACTCTGTGCCCTTCCTAAGCTCTGAAGTCACATTACTTAAGAGTTATGGTAATCAGGGGCACCTGGGTGGCTCAGTTGGTTAAGTGTCTGCCTTCGGCTCTGGTCATGATCCCAGGGTCCTGGGATCGAGCCCCACATTGGGCTCCTTGCTAGGCGGGGAGTCTGCGTCTCCCTCTCCCACTCCCCCTGCTTGTGTTCCCTCTCTCGTTGTGTCTCTCTCTGTCAAATAAATAAAT
Source organism: Phoca vitulina (assembly GCF_004348235.1). NCBI lineage: Eukaryota > Metazoa > Chordata > Mammalia > Carnivora > Phocidae > Phoca > Phoca vitulina. The sequence continues at coordinate 6,859,188 of NW_022589734.1, forward strand.
AAAATCTAAAAAAAAAAAAGAGTTATGGTAATCAGTCATCAGGACAGTCACCGTCATCACTGTAGGTGTTCAGACAGGTGGGCGAGTGGTCTCAGGATCTGGAGCACGAGTGGTCTATCGTGCCTTTTCCACTCTGTCTAGAGGGAGCTGCTCCACCACCAGGTTCCTAACTAAGGGTGGATCAAGGGCCCCTCTATCTGGGCACAAGCCTCCTACCTCTCTGTAGGCAATTATCTGACGTGTCTTCTTTTTGAGGATCTTTGAAGTGAATGCTTTGATGTAGCCATGTTGGCATTATAACCTTACTTTGATGGAGCTAAGGGAGCTGCAGGATTTTGGCTTTCCAGAAGTCAGCAATGGAATGGCTACTAAGGCTGTGCTCACGTGACGGCTGGGGTTCACAGGCACCACACATTGCCACGCATATTTCTGGATTTTGATGTATCCCCAGGAAAAATTGCAGAGAAGTAAAGCAAATAACATTACAATTTTTATGGCATTCATAAAATATATTGTATAAGCATGTGAATAATGAATCAGCCTTTTTGAGATCTCAAAACTTGTGCTTTTACAAAGAAGATACGGCTTACTTAATTTTGAAAAAGCAGTTGAACTTCTTAAAAGAGGCTTGATGCTTCAGGTTGTCACCCTGCAAGTAATATTAACAAATTAGAAAGTACGCGCTGTTAAAGAATAGGAACAAAATTATTTCACGCAAAAACTACAACATGCAGATTTATCAGTTTTCAACCTACTCATTACTATGAATAATATTATTGCTGATTCCATTTGTAAAGTCATTTTGTCTATCTCTGACTTTGAAATAATTGCTGGCAGGGGCGCCTGGCTGGCTCAGTCAGTTGAGCGTCTGCCTTTAGCTCGGGTCGTGATCCCGGGGTCCTGGGATTGAGCCCCGCACTGGGATCCCTGCTCAGTGGGGAGTCTGCTTCTCTCTCTCCCTCTGCCTCTCCCCTGCTGGTGCTCTCTCTTTCTCAAATAAATAAATAAATAAAAAAGAAATAACTGTTGGCATGTGATGACCCAACATGGTCATGGCATCCCTCTTACTCATGTGCCCTGAAGATTTAGATGTATGTGTCATTGTGTTTCTTTACCCGTTGCTGCGTTCTTCGTTAGGTCAATGGAAAAATCAAACAATTTGACTGTAAAATCACAACTCAGAAGCACTACAGAAACGTAGAGTTCCAATGTAAATTTTTTTAAAATTTTATTTTATTATGTTTTGTTAGTCACCATACAATACATCATTAGTTTTTGATGTCGTGAAATTTTTAAATGGAATTACGTGTTTTGTCTTTATTATAAAAAGTAGTAGTACATGTATATTGCATAATCTAAAGACAAAGTGTGTAATGAGGAAAGTTGACTTCTCTAGATAAGCACACCCTACAAATAAAAAACTATTAAAGAGTTCGGAGGTCCTCATTTTAGATTTGTATGTGTGTATATATGTCTCTAAGTACTTATTTATATATAGATACATATTTACGTAGATGTATATAATATTTAGATATATTTATATATGTATATACATTTTTTATTTTTTCATTTTTTAAAGATTTTATTTATTTATTTGTCAGAGTGAGAGTGAGAGCACAAGCAGGGGGAGTGGCAGGCAGAGGGAGAAGCAGGCTCCCCACTGAGCAAGGAGCCCAAAAATGTGGGACTGGATCCCAGGACTCTGGGGTCATGACCTGAGCTGAAGACAGACACTTAACTGACTGAGCCACCCAGGTGCCCCTGTATATACATTTTTTAAAATAGGATCAGCCTGTAACCTTCTTTTATTTATTTATTTTTATTGTTTATTTTTTTTAAAAGATTTTATTTATTTATTTGAGAGACAGAGGACGAGCGAGAGAGTACAAGCAGGGGGAGCAGCAGAGGGAGAGGGAGAAGAAGCAGACTTCCCAGCGAGCAGGGAGTCCAATGCGGGCTCGATCCCAGGACGCTGTGAGAGCTGGGATCATGACTAGAGCCAAAGGCAGCCGCTTAACTGAAAGAGCCACCCAGGTGCCCCAGCCTGTAACCTACTTTTAAAAACATGCTTATTATTGAAGTATAGTTGACAGGGTGTTATATTAGTTTCAGGTGTACAACATAGTGATTTGACAATTCTATACATTATACAATGCCCACCATGGTGAACATAATTAACAGCACAGGTTAAGTCTCCCTGTCAATACAAACAGAGCTACCACATCCTTTCAATCCCTGTGCAGCAGAGTAGGTTGAGCGGAGGCCACTGAGGTAGGCAGGGGCCAGCTACTGCAGAGCCTGGTAATAAGTCTGGATTTTACCCTAAGAGCAATGAGAAGCCATTGGAGGAAGGTGATGGGAGGAGTGAAGTGATCAAATCTGCCTTCCAAAAGACCACTGTGGTTGCAGTGTGAAGAATGGGTGGAAACGAGACAAGAACAGATCTGGGAAGGAGCGAGGGTACTGCTCTTTCCACCGTGGAGATGAGGTGCCTCAGACCAGGGCGATGGTGGAGGAGGAGGTGGATGGATTCAAGATCAATTCCCAAGGTGGAGTAGAACCACCCGACTCTTGACTGATCATGGGTTTGAGGAAGAAGCAGCCGTGGAGAATGTCTTGGAGCTTTCTGGCAAGCATGGTGGGCTAAATTTAGGCAGTTCTGTTTGCTGAGTGAGGGAATATTGGCAGATCACATTGGAGGAGGCAGTAAAATCACAAGTTCATTTTGATTGTCAAATTTGCAATGCCCGTGGAACATCCGAGTGAAAATTTATGAATCCGGGATACAGGGAAGTGGTTTGAGCACGGTAGTCCCCTGTTATCCACAGGGCGTATCTTCCAAGACCAGCAGTAGGTCCCTGAACCACAGGTAGAACTGAAGTCTATATATACTATGTTTTTCTCCTATACATACATACATACATAGGACAAAATTTAATTTATTAATTAGGCACAAGAGATTAACAACAATAACTAATAATAAAACAGAATAATTATAATAGACCGTGATAAAAGTTATGTGAATGGGATCTCTCTCTCTCTCTCTCTCAAAATATCTTATTGTACTGTTTTCACCCTTCTTGTGATGATATGAGATAATAAAAGGCCTACGTGATGACGTCAAGTGAGGGGAGTGATGTAGGCATTGTGATATAGTTGTCAGGCTAGGATTGACCTTCTGACATATCAGCATGACTTGAAAATCATCTGCTTCCGGACTGCAGTTGTCTAGGGTAACTAAAACCGTAGAAAGCAAAACCTGTGAATGGGGTGGC
>NW_022589734.1:6862562-6910168 GCF_004348235.1 Phoca vitulina
GGGGGGGGGGGGGGGGCTTCTGTATGAGGTTGAATTGGTGCTGGAGGCTGAGGAAGTGGACCCCCTAGCAGAGACACTACACAGAGAAGGCTTAGTCTCAGAGAAACTCTAGGGTTTAAAGGCTGGTGGAGGCAGCTGCTGAGAAGCCAGGGCATGAGAAAATAGACGGTAAGCTCCCTGTGGTTGTGGACCAGGTTTGGTTTTGCTCCCTTTTTTATCTCTAGGGATCACCACAACTCCTGGGGGGGGGGGGGAGTAAATTCTATCACCACCGGTGCTGCCAAGTATTGGTTTACTCACATCCTCACCAACATTAGGTGTCACCAATCCAGCTGATTTGAAAGACAGAAATACCTCTCCTCAGCATTTCTCATAAGGCTTTGAGCATTTTTGGGGGATTGCCTTTTTGGGGAGTCAGTTGTTTATATTTTTATGTGTTTGTTTGTTTTTTTCCTCCAGGTGTTTCTTTTTTCCCTTTCTTTAGTTTAAAGAGCTCTATGTCTATTAAGGAGTTTTAATACTTTGTCATCCAGAGGACAAACATTTCCTCCTCTGTATTTGTCCATTTAATTTGTCTAGAATGTCTGTTGTGAAAAACATCTTAGTTTTTCATTATGTTTATTTCTGTCACTTTTGAAATATGTGATAGAGACATTTACATAACTCAAAAATTAAAAATAAAGACAGTGAAGTTGTAGAGTGAATAATCTTCCCATTCGTGGGCCCCTCCTCCCCATTGGGTCCCCCTACTCTGAGGCTGTGAGAGTCACTACTATTATTTGTGCCATGTGTATTTTTCAAGAGTTTATTTTTGAGTATAGAAGCAAATACAATATAGATGTCTATTTTTCCTCCTTTTCTATATAAAAGGTAGAAAAGTATATACACCATTCTGTATCTTTTTTTTTTTTTAACAGTTCATCTTGGGAGTTCTTTCCTTATCTGTACACAGAGAGCTTTATCATTCTCTTAAAGCTGTCGTGTCTTGATTAAGGAAGGCTTTCTGTCTTTTAAAATTAGAAAAATAATTTCTCATATTGCTTATGTTTTGATAGTTTTAATTTTTACAGTTATATATTTAAAGTCTAAAAATTATTTTCATGAGCTTTGAATTTAACATTATTTTTTTTTTCAGAAAGAGATTCAATTGCCATCAACAGGTGTTTATTGAATAATCCATCCTTTCCCCACTGATTTGAAATACCATCTTACCCTATAATAAATTCTTATAAATGCCTGTGTCTGTTTTCAATATCTCTATTCCATTTCACTGATTGATTTGTCTGGGCCACAACAGTATTGCACTGTTTTAATTTCTCCAGTACTGCAGTGTGTTTTGTTAACTGGTAAGACAAATATCCTCTCTTCTGAATTCTTCTCCAAGATGTCCTCATTGCTTTCTTATGTTTTGTTATTTGGGTGAACCTCACAACTAATTAGTCAAGTTAAAAAAATCTTGTTGAAAGATTGGAGTTGCATTACATTTATAGATAAATTTGTGGGAAAAAGACATCTTTAAATGTTGGCTTTCCATTTGGAGCATAAACTGTCTATTGATTAAGCTTTTCTACGTCTTTCAGTCAGTTTTGTAATTGCTCTTTTCTCTCTATAGGTCTTTATATTTCATAAGCTAATTTCTAGGTATTTTATGCATTTTGTGTTGCTATTGAGAAGGGTGCCCCCTCTCTCATTATATTACCTAACTGGTTATTTGTGGCTTAGAGTTTGCCACTGATTTTTATAAATTTATTTTTATTTACTTTGGCTTTTATTACAGAAAATTCCAAACATACACAGAATTAAAGGCAACATACAACACATCCTTGTGCTCCACCCACCCAGACCCAATGGCCATGGTCGCCCAGCCAATCTCATTCCCTCTATAGCACCTGCACGCTCCCCATCAACTCCAGGTTATTTGGAAGCAGCTACCAAACATCACATTTCATTATACATTGCTCAAAGATATGGACCCTTTTTTACAAAGAAGTATAGCTATAAAGATAATATGAACAACAATCCCTTAATATCATTAAATATTTAGTGTTTACCTTTCCCTATTGTCTTTAAATTATTTTAAAAGTTTGTTTAAAATAGGATACAAATCAGTTCCAACACATTGTAATTACTTGATATAAGTGTCTTTGAACTATAGGTTTACCCCATCCCTTTTTTAGTTTGTTGTTGTTTTTGACAAATTCAAGTCTTTTTTCTTTTTCTCTTTTAAAGATTTTATTTATTTTATTTGACAGAGAGAGAGAGAGAGAGAGCATGAGTAGGGGGAGGGGCACTGGGAGAGGGAGAAGCAGGCTTCCCACGGAGCAGGGACCCGATCCAGGACCCTGAGATCATGACCTGAGCGGAAGGCAGATGCTTACCTGATTGAACCACCCAGGCGCCCCTCAAGTTTTTTTTCTATAGCATAGAAATACCATGTTCTGATTTTTTTCTGTTTTAATCCAATGGTGTCATTTACTATGTTCCTCTGTTGCCTGTATTCTTTCTAGTGCTGTCATCGTTGGGGTATCTCTAGTCACTTGGAGGATTGCAGCTCATTCTCCTGTGGAATTCCAGGAAGGGCTCCTGAGAAAACATTCTTTGAGTTCTCCTTGCATGTTCAGAACAGCTTATGTTTGAAGGTCAGTATGGTTGATGTAAAACTCTTGGCGGTTGTAGGGCTCTTCTGTTCTGCGGCTGACAGACACCCTCCGGTCTCCCTCTGCTTTCCTGACCACTTGCTAATACCACACTGATCTTGTGGCTCTATTTGTCCCCACCCGATCCTGTTTGAGGTTCCTGGGAATATCATATAGTCTAGTTTCGATCTAGATGTTACCTGTGGCTTTTTAGTTTTGCAATTCTATTTTCTGTTTTTTATGGTGGCAGGAGGATTCAGGGAGATTAAAAAAATGCTATAATTATATTTAACAACTTGCCAAAGTATGACTTCAAAAGGTCTTTCGGCCTTCATGGGTTTTTCTAGGTGGAAAAAGCATACCATCTGTTTTTTATTTTGTAGTCCCAAGAGTTTTTTCTTGTTCTCATATTGTTCCTCTGATGATCTTGTTTTGTCTTCCCAAACTTCTCAAATCTCACTGACGGTCCAATCTGGAATATTTTAGAAGTTCGGTCTTTTTTTGCTTTAATTCAGTATTGGTGGGAGCCAAGTGTTTTTGATGACTCAGATATTTTATATTTGTGCTTTTAAAATTAAAATCTAGGTTGGTGAGTTTTGGAAGATGGCGTGGTCCCCATCAATAATTACATGAATGACCGTCTGGCTTCCTGATGGGCTTCTTTCCCCTCGACCTGCTCAGCAGTGCCCAGGAAGCTTCTGGAACCTGCTGTCTGACTCTCCCTCAGATGTGGTAGCTGTGAGAGCAACTCCACAGCTGGCTTTCCTTTGGGATGAACCAGGTGGGAACAGACTGGCGGGAGAGTCCCTCACGAATGAGATGGGCAATTAGAGGGACCCATTTAAACATCATTATTGATAGCATTTACAATGGTTGCTTACAATCGCTCGGTTTTGATTCTCAACAGTTATTTCTCTAACATCACCCTTTTCTTTCTCTCTCTCCCCCAAAATTCAGAAGGAATATGAATGTGAATAATGGCATATTAGGGGTCATCTTGAATCTGCTCCAACACACACACACACACACACACACACACACCCCAATTTACAAATGTGGCCACTTATAAAAGACAAATTATTTAAAAGCCCAAGTACTTTCATAATTAAATATCACAAATATGTGTGATGCACCTCAGAATTGATATTGACAAGCCAGGTGTCTCAAAATCACAGCATCTTGGGTGAAAATCAATGATTTCATATATCACAATGCACCTCACACCACACGTTTCACATTTTGTGTCATAATGACATAAATGCCATCAATTAAATAACCTTTGATATTTTGCTGTTGAACCTGGGTCCAGTCAACAGTAACCAAAAGTTGTAACTTGTATAACAAAACTCGTTAGTTGGTTTTCTTTGAGTTTGATCCAATTGGATAATCACTAGGATCTCTTCTTCTTCTTTTTTTTTTTTTTTAAAGATTTTATTTATTTGAGAGAGAGAGAGAGAGAATGAGCATGGGGAGGGGCAGAGGGAGAACGAGAAGCAGATTCCTACTCAGCAGAGAGCCTGATGTGGGATTCGATCCCAGGACCCTGGGATCATGACCTGAGCTGAAGGCAGCCGCTTAACTGACTGAGCCACCCAGGCTCCCCTAGGGCCCCTTCTTTATTTGTGCTATGTGCACAGAGCTGAACTATGAAGAAACACCTTCATATGTCTCATCCAATGACTTTTGTTGTGAGGAACTATTAAGGATAGAGCTCATTTTAAATGAATACATTACAATTGATGGTAAAGTAATGATGTTTGTTCACTGTTCAAATAGGAAAGCCCTGGTTAGGACTATTGGCTAGGACAATTCTCTCAGCTTTAACTTGGTAGTAAATCCTCAAATTAGGATCCATGTCATTTAGAATATTTAGATGCCATGGTAGAATGGGGGTCTAAAAATATCTTAACTGATGTTCTCGAAGCAAATGAGGACATTATTTCACAGGCAAAGTGGTCCTTCTAGGTAACAAACTGATATCCAATTGGTACATGAGAAGGACACATTTTGACCATTCTCTCTTTCTCTCCAGTTGGAGTTTCAAATTCTCCTTCTCCGGAAAGGTGGCTGAAATGAGGACATTTTATTTGCCTTTAAAACAGACAGCATGCCAAGTGTCATTAAAGATGGCTCTGCTCCTGAATCATTAAAGGGCAACAGAGAAGCCGCAATGAAATATGCTGTTTTCTGACATTCCGTAACATTGCCCTTCACGGCGGCTGCCAAAAGTGAGCAGCTGCTTCTTACAGTCCCCTGCCATTTCCCAGCTTTGCTGAAAGAGGTCAGCTCTGTTTTCTCATTACCCATCTTTCTACCGGCTGGACATCTGGATTCATAGTCCTCTTCTCCCCTAATTCAATATTTTCTTTACTTCATAAATGACATGGTGGACAGATTGGGCAACCTATGGCAACAAGCGTCTTTAGTTTGGCCCCCAGAGGCTCAGCCCCGGTGATTTAACCCAAGAAAAAATCCAGCCCACGTGCTACAAGGATCATTGTACTTTTCCACTGAGCTAAGACAGAGGAGTGTTCTTTAGGACACACAGAGTTGAAGGAAAGCGAGGAAACAGAGGTTTGCCATTTGTTCCTGTTTCCCCCCATTTGAAGGCATTTGACAAACGTAATGCACCTAAAGAGGAAGAATAAATAGAGGGTTCACCTTTCAGTCATATCAAAATCTGATATTGTCGAGCAGTTAGATTTCGCTTAGAGGGGTTTTTTTAACTCTGTCCATTGCCTCTGGAAACACAAGTAACTAAAGGTGAGATAAAATTCCCATTTAGATAATCTGACTTAAAGAACAGGAATATAATACCCAACGGAGTGTCAAATGCCTTCATACAACCACTTCTGAGGTGTTGTCCAGGGACCTGCTTAAACTATGGTGGCCCAAGGCCAGCTTCTAGGACCACTCTGGGGATAGAAGCTTCCCCTGGGGTAGATGTGAGGGATTCTAAGGTACAGGAGGGTCTAGAAGAGGACTCAGGCATGCCAGATGGACTTGCAGGTCAGCCCCAGACCACTGCTGGAAAGGCCTTCATGCTCCTCCCCTCTGGATGGTGTTTGGAAGTCTAACACTGGACAGTCATCCTTTTAGCTTAGGTTAACACCTTAATAAGCTATCATTATTTACACGTGGATGAGGGAGTCAGATTTTCCTCCTAAATGAACGTTTTCATGGGGAGGAGGATCAGGAAACAGGATTGAGAAGTACTTAATTCAGGTGTATGTCTGCTATCCTGGTATAATAATTACTTGACCTGCCTCTTCTTCCCCCCTTTACCCCCGTTTGGTTTGGAACTTAAATCATCAGATTTATAAAATTGCCAACTTTGTAGGTTGCCAAAGTCATGATATGGGCACTTACACATGATTTATAAGAGAAACTCCCCTTTCACATTGTGATCTATGTGACCCTTCATGAGCTGACCCCACCTACCACTCGGGAGGTGGGATCGGGGAGAAGAGATGATGAAGAAGAAGGAGAATGCGCACCACGAAATGGAAAAAGCATACCAAATATGAGCAAGTACAACACTATAAATAAACCCCTTTTGTTATCCATTTGCATGGGTGAGGATCCAAAATCAGATTCACGTGAACAATTGTGTAAGAAATTGTGATGATTGTAATCCACATATGGTTCTAAGATCTATTGGGCACAAAGGAGATAACCACACATCTCAGATATTCTGGAATGATTCAACATCTTAATTTTTCTGGCTTGGTATCTCTGTCACCGTTGAAATATCTCAGAAACACTGCTGTTTTAGTTTCTGATTATGTTCTAGACCTTGGTACTGACAGTGTGGTCTGGGGACGGGCAGCATGGGCATCACCTGGAAGCTTGCTAGCAACAGAGACTCAGGTCCCACCCCAGACCTAATGAATGCAAATGAACACAATCCTCAGTTTGTGAATCACTGTTCTAGAGCATCTCTTATAATTAGCCTTACAAAAAGTATTTGTCAAAGCAGGACAAAGTGACCTTTGTAGACAGAGCCGGAGGAGGTCGTATTTTCTCATTACCAGAGCTGAACTCCTCCCTGACATGACCCTGAGTGGGATCTGGCTAATGTCGTTCGTTTAGTATACATCTGGCCTCGCTGGCAAAAAGGATTAAGAGCTTGAAAAGGGAAACATCACAATATGTCTGCTACTGAGACTCTAGTCCTTGGATAAAGATATTTCACTCTGAATCCCGGCACGATACCAAATACTTGATGAATTTGTTATTTTGTTGTTGTTCATAAGTAGAAAAACGACTGAGCCCACGTGGTACCGGGAAAGTCCCGTGAGCCATTCATTCCAGCCCAAGAACAACTCACAGCCCCTGCAGCCTTGCCCACCAGCAGACCTAGGAACTGACTCTCCCATTAGCTCTCACGATCACATTGATAACATTCAGTAAAAACTATTAGAGCCCCAAGATAATATATGGTAGAGGCTTTGATTTAATATAAAATGCAGAACCTTTAAAAAAACGTACAAGGAATTCATTGTTCTTAGGAAATCACATACCTTGTATCTCTTAGATCATGTAGTAACTTAATCCTTATAGTTTATTATTGAAGAATTGGAAAAGAAGGATTGATTCAGTAAGTCATATTGTGGTCAGCATCACTAACGATATACTGAAAGATTCTCTCCTTCCTTTTAAGAAGCCACTGTTTTTTAAATGGAGGAAATGCCTAAGGGAGATTTTCTTTGTGAAGAGAGAAGAATTTAAAGGCAGGAGTGCATCTGGGTTTTGCCCCCAAGTAGTTCTACTAATGGTGTTTAGATACTAAAACCCTTAAGATGAAGACATTCTCATCAAGGGGAGGAAGACAGGAGTCAATGGACTTTGTCACTTGAGCCAAGACACCCTATGGTTAGAGTGACCATCTGGGTTGCCCCAGACAGGTGTGTGTCTGCTATCCTGGTATAATAATTACTAGACCTGCCTCTTCTTCCTCCCTCTACCCCCGCTTGGTTTGGACCTTAAATCATCAGATTTATAAAATTGCCAACTTTGTAGGTTGCAAAAGTCATGATATGGTCATTTACACATGATTTATAAGAGAAACTCCCCTTTCACTATTGTGATCTATGTGACCCTTCCTGAGCTGACCCCACCTACCACTCTGGTCCAGTTTCCAACACTCGCCCCGTGTTCCGGCTCTACCGAACGACAGGGTTCTCAGAATATGACATCTTGTATTTCTCTTTGGCTTTGTGTGGGGCTGTTCTCTCTGCTGAAGGGAATTAATTTTCTCCGCAATCTGCTAGGTCAGTTCTCTTTTCTTCCAGGCTCTTCTCACATTGGCCTTTAGTGAAGCCTTACTCCGAAACTGCTATTGTTCGGTGCTTTCCTTGCGCTGTGGGGCACTGTGGAGTACACGCGGATTGTGCCATTAAGCCCAGAGTGCCGAACACATGATGGACACTCAGACGAAGTTCGTGCAGGGAGAGAGGGAAGGAGGGAGAAAAAAGAAGGGAAGAAAATAAGGAAGGGGGAGAGGAGGAAGGGAGGAAGGAAGGAAGAAAACAGGTATTTTGTTGTAGGGTCAAGAGCTGCTAAAAAGAAAAACTGAATTTTGGGAGTGACTTTTATATGAGACTGTGAGATTTCTCTTCAATGTTATGTCCACGTTTATTTCACCCTTGTCTTTTCCTCTTTGCTGCTTGTAACGAACCTTCAAGAAAAACCCAAAATGTCTTGTGCAGCCTTTCAGAGACAGGATGGGTGGGGGGAAAGCAATGAGATTGCTTATTCTATGGTGCTGTGGGGAGAATAGGAATAGGTGAAGACATGTTTAAGAAGGGAGCAGAAAACCCAAGTGCTGCAGCTGGTACATGAAGTAAACACCATGGCAGGGTGCTAGCTTCAGGACTATGAAGTGTCTCAGGGGCGTCTACACTGTCATGTATCCTGTCATGTGGTGCCACCTCAAAGGAATAGCCACATTTATGATAACTCTATTTACATAAGGACAAAAATGAGTACAAGGGACTTCTTATTCCATGAAGATCTCATTAAAAGGTGAATACTCAGGTGCCTGGGTGGCTCAGTCAGTTAAGCGTCTGCCTTCAGCTCAAATCATGATCCCAGAGTCCTGGGATCGAGTCCCACATCGGGCTCCCGGCTCAGTGGGGAGTCTGCTTCTCCCTCTCCCTCTGCCCCTCCTCCTGCTCCTTCTCTCTCTCACTCACTCTCTTTCAAATAAATAAAATCTTTTTTAAAAAAGGTGGATACTCATAAAGAGAAGGTCTGAAGATGTTGGTGCATTTGGCTAAATATGTTTCTTCACTTCCTCAGGCAGCCTTTCTAACATATGGTCCAAGGACCACTGCACCAGAGTCCCCTGCACTTGCTAAAATGCAAATTCTCGGACGTTTCTCCAGACCCAGCAGACCAGAGTCTCTGGGAGGAGTCATGGACTCCAGACTTACCACAGGCCCACCAGAGGGGTCTTCATATTCATTACAGAGTGAGAACAACTGCCCAAGGTGGGGTTGGAGGCTTTTCCTCATCATCTTTGACCTTGGACAGGAGCAAGCTTCTTTGGGGAGTCAACACTTTCACGTGATGGTGGACTTGTAGAGCTAAACTTCCGCACATGGCTGCCCAAGCCTATCTGGGAAACACCTCCAAGCATGGTTCTTTTTTGGGGGGGACTGGTCTCAAAAGGCTCTCCTCCATGTTAGTGGTAGGGATGGCTGCAGGGCTCTAGAAAATTCCTCTCTTGTGTTTCTTTGGAGCAGAGGTTGGGATAGGACTGCAATCAGCCTGACATCTCTAAATTTCCCGCATCAAGGAGACAGGCATCTGATTTTCCAGCTGGCTTACTTTGGCTAGGTGATGAATTTCCGTAACTAGCTCTGCCAGGCTTCTGAAAATCTGTGGAAGGTTAACTCTGTGGGTCTTTGCACTTGGTAGCCAGGAGACAAATCCAGGTCAGGACAAGGGGAAGATGGGGTCTCCTCAGGAGAAGGAAACATCGACATTTTCAGTGCCACGGCGGAGAATACCGTGCGGCGCAATGGTATCCTGTGTCTGCTTTCCAGCGCTCTCTCAGGGTTGCGTACATGTTAAATTGTATGTGTGGCGTTTTTGAAACTATTCTTATTTTAAAATAACCTTTCCTATTATTTGTAATCATATCTTGGGGATTCCCGAAATCCATTATTATTCACAATTTTCAAGAATCCACAACAAAGATTTTATCACCAGCTCGTTTGGAGAATGGATGCGTCTTTTCCACAGGATCTCCATACTATTCCAGAATAAATTATTCACAATGATGATTTCTGTATTATTTGTCTATATCAGGTTACTTTTAAACCAATACTTTTCAATCTGCTTAAGGTCTTGAATTGCCCAGCTTTTGGAACATGGACACTGTGCCTGAATCCATATCTTTCTGGTTCTTAAAATTAAATCTGATTAGTTCAAATAGCTCACAATCAATAAGCTTATTTTTGGTTTGGGAATTACAGAGTCTGGATTAATTGCTTAGATAGCCCAAAGAAATTAATCAGTCAAATTTCCCTTTACTTTGCTTCGTCCACTGTCTTCCAAAGAGCACAGATAGTAACACAAGTGTACCTGTGAACGTGAATAATCCTTTGAACACGAAGGATTGCAACACAAGGCATAGTGAGCAAGCATCACTAAAACATATAGCATGTGCAATGGGATTTTGCTTTTTGCTGATATAAGCCAGAGAGGAATCACCAGACATGAAGAATCACTTAACATGAAAGTTTATATTCTGGTGTTGATAGTCACTTGAAGGAGAATTTAACTATTTCAAGGGAGAGGTTAATCAAGTTGAATTTGATCCAGTAGAGGGCACTGTATCTCTGTCCTTATGTATATATTTATGTGTATATTATATACTATTAAATATGCCCTATATTACAACAAAATATACTAATATAAGACAGTATGGAACATATATGTATATTTAACATTTCTTTAAGAATTTATCTTTTCTTCACTTTCTAAAGCATGAGAGATCACTTATATATGAAAACATGGCTTGTAGATGAAGCATACATATAAAGCATTTAAATGTAAAACACGTACTGTATTGTATATTTACCAATCCATACCAGTGCACTTGTGGAGTAAGAAAAATAGGGGTTTTTCTTTTTCCTTTCCTTCTTCTTTTTAGCAACATTGTTCTTCTTTATTCTGGCTTTCTATTTAGCAACATTGTTCTTGTTTGCTGCATTTTTTTTTTCCTCTGCAGGGAGTTGCGTGTTAATTTCTTGAACCTGACTTTGATAGCTAAAACACCAGAATAAAGAATGCTGATTTTAAGTTTTTGTTTTGTTTTGTTTTCCAGTTGTGCCTGACTAAGAAGCACCGATCTGGAGTGGACCAGGAAGGTCAGCTTGCTGCGCAAGGGCGGGAGGTTCCCGGGCGACGCGAAGCTGCAGCTCTTCTCCCGGGGAGCCTGTCTGTGCGCAGTGCGGTGAAACCTGCTCCAGGAGGTCCTGCTTAAGTTTCCCCACGTAGATACGTAGGTATCCCATCTTTCAAAGGGCCCCCTGGAAAACATCATAATAAGGCATTGCAGCGGGAAGAACACTTCTCACCCTTGCTCACGCTCATTGTCTCGGTGATTCTCGCTCCCGGTGCCTGGTTTCCAATCATTCATGTTCAAATGCGCTGGCTGACGAGCGAGTTGAAGCAACCAGAGTATTAAACAGCGAAGCAGTTCGTTAGAGCTGAGAACTTCGGCTTTGAAACGTAACACAGAGCAATGAGGCTTTGCAGCGCAGGGCTAATTTAGCTGCAGTGACTACCCAGGGGAAACATCCTTTCTCTCCAATTAACCTGAACAGGCATTGCTCTCCTCATGGTAAACATTATGACTTCTAGAGAATGGGATTTCATTATTGAAGTCTTCTGAATTTCGGCCCAATTGCAAAGTGAATGTGTCTTTGTCTTTATTAAAGGAGAACTTGCCTCTTAATTTTTCTGGAAGACTTCGCTAATTCCTATTAGGCAAGCTACTGGGGCAGAAAGGGCTTTAAACCATGACACTTTCTAAATCTTTTTTTTTTTTTTAAGATTTTATTTATTTATTCATGAGAGACAGAGAGAGAGAGAGAGACAGAGGCAGAGGGAGAAGCAGGGTCCCCTTGAAGCAGGGAGCCCGATGCGGGACTCGATTCCAGGACCCCGGGATCATGACCTGAGCCGAAGGCAGACGCTTAACCGACTGAGCCACCCAGGCGTCCCAACCATGACACTTTCTGAAAGTGTAAATGATAAAAGAAAATGTTGGATGTCATTGGTCTCGATAATATATTTAGAAATACATTATTTTACCAGACTGCAGTGTGGGGAAGACTGGGAAGAAAGAGGAAAGATGCAGGCTGACCTCCATGAGATTCTAGATATTCCAGAAAGTCTGCACAAGGGTAATTTCCACACCTCCAAAAGCTGCTACCTTTTAAAAAGAAGCGATTCTTCTTCATTTCTTCTTACTTTATCAGGACTAAAGCTTTAATTAGCTACTAATCTATTTTTAACAGCTGACATCATTAATATTCATTTAAATACAGAGGCTCTGTGCAAATAATTATTTACTAAATGAGTGAATTCTGGTAATACAGAACTAAAGAAAGCAGCTCGTTTCTCACCTCTTTGCCTTGTTGAAACTGTTTCTGCTGCCTTGAATGTCCTTCTCTCTTGATTAGGGAAGTTAAATTCTGTCTTTCTGCACTGCACTTTTAAAAGGTTTTTTAAAAAACAACACAGTGTTGGCAAAGGTGTGGTGAGAAGGGCATTCTGTCCACTACTGAACAGAATGTACCTGGTTTACTTCTCTCAAAACAATCAGTATGACCCAGGAACTTACCCTTCAATAAACTTACCATAATAAGCAACATGGGCAAAGATTTAGGTACCAGTGGTGTTTTGAAATGTTATTTTTATAATGGGTCTTGGCTGGGGTAGATCTAGTCTAGTTAATGAATGGAGCTTGAACTAGGTAAGTAAGCTCCGTACTGGCACCTGTTAACATCTGATTAAACGGAAACAGACATTTTCTGAAGGAGCAGTGGAAATGGAATTAAGGAAAATTATGAAAAACTTCAAATACACACAAAAATAGAGTAATAGAATAAACTTCCATATACCTATTCCCCAGATTCAAAAGTATCAACATTTTTCAACATTTGCTTCTATTGCTTCATTTTCTTTGTTGAAATATCTGCAGGTAAATCCCATTTATCATGCCATTCATCCCTACATACTTCAGTATGCATCTCTAAAAAATGTTATCTTATATTCACAATATCATTGTCACCCCTAACAAAATTAGTATTTTCTTGGTACCATTTAGCACTGTTCTTAATGGAAAAAAGAATTATTTGGGAGGGAGAGGTCAGGATCCAAACAAGGCCCATCTGTTACATTTGGTTGTTTGGGGATGGAAGTTTTAAAGGTATTTTCATTTGGGGTTCAGGCATATATAAACTTTTTAGCTAAACAAGGTGGGTGGAGAGCAGAGGAAATGAGGTTGAAGGGAAAGATTGAAGCCACTGAGAGAGAACTCGGAGAGAACCTGGTGGTGTGTGTTGTCACCGGGATGGATGAGTCTGCCCCTATGATGCAAAATGCTTGCTTGCTTACTCTGTACCAATTTGGAACTTCAGCAGCTGAGAAGGAGAGATTGTGTGTGTGTGTGTGTGTGTGTGTGTGTGGCTTAGTTCACAGAAAACTATGAAGTTGTGGCATCAATAAGACCCAGACTGTCCCTGGAGAGAGTATGGTGGAGACTCAGGTGGGGCGGTCAAAGCTGGTGGCATGGCAAAGTTTAGAGAGGGCAGAGCCCAGGAAGCAGGTGAGGCCAGTGGGTCTGTTTGAGAACATCTTTATTGTTCTTCACTTTGGAAGGGTAATTTCACTAGACATAAAATCCTAGGTTGGTGGTTTTTTTTTTTTTTTTCTTTCAACACTTTAAATGTTTCATTCCACTCTCTAGTTTGCTTGGTTTCTGAAGAAAAGTCTGATTTAATGCTTATCCTTGTTCCTCCCTAGGGAAGGTGTTTCTTCCTCTGGTTTCTTTGAAGATTTTCTCTGTCTCTGTTTTTCTGCAGTTTGAATATGATATGCCCATCTGTAGATTTGTTGGTAATTATCCTGCTTGGTGCCTTCTTATCTTCCTGGGTCTGTGGTTTGATGTATCTCATTAATTTTAGATAATTGCAGGCATTATTACTTCAAATATTTCTTCTCTTTCTTCTCCTTCTTGTGTTTCCATTACATGTATGTTACACCTTTTGTAATTGTCCCACAGCTCTTGGATATTCTGTTCTCTCTGTTTTTTTCTTCTTTGCATTTCAGTTTTGGAAGTTCTATTGACATATTTTCAAGCTCACTGATTCTTTTCTTGCTTATGCTATCCATACATGAGCCCAGTAAGGCATTCTTCATTTCTGTTATGGAGTTTTAAAATTTCTAGCATTTCCTAGGGGTCCAATTCTTGATTTCGGCTCAGGTATGTATGGATACATGGATTACATGTATATTACAGAGATACCGTCCTTCATGCATCCCCTGGTGTCTTTGAATTTCCCTGGAGACTTCTTCTTAAGTAGAGTTAACAAAGACAAATACAGTTCTTTCAGCTGAATACCCTGTAATATACAAAGCTTAACTGATGTGGTGGTAAGGTGTGGAGGGAGGGGAAGTGTACTATAATCCTATGATTAGGTCTCCAGATTTTTAGCAAGCTTGTGCCTCTGGCTATGGCCTTCATAAGTACTTCTCAGCTTTCTTCCCACCTCAGGTGAGACAGGAAGGCTAGAGGGAGCTGGGGTTGGATATTTGCCTTTCTCCAGGTTGATCAGACTCTGGTAAAACTCAAGCCAGTTAAGCTTTAGTAAAATAGTTTCCCTTGAGACCTTTGTTAAAGAGAAAAGAGTGCTTTGGGAATGTTTAAAAATGATTATCTTTCTACTCCCCTACCTGAAGCATGAGGGGATTTTTCTCTGATCTTCACCCAGAAAAGCTGGATAGCTCCTGGAGGTAAACCTCACAAAAGGGTGGGGGGTCTTCCTAGGTTTCATACCCAGGAGTTTTTAACTCTCAAGGGAGTTTATGCTCCTTCTCCAGTAATCAATTTTTTTTTAGTTAATTAACACGTGCATCACTATATCTATACACAGTGATATGTGTGTATGTGTGAGAACATTTAAATTTTACTGCCTTAGCAAATTTCTTTTTTGCCTTAGCAAAATTATACAATACAGTTGATCCTTGAACAATGTGGGGGTTAGAGGTGCTGACCCCCTGTGCAGTCAAAAGCCATATATAACTTTTGACTCCCCCCCCCCACATTTAACTACTAATAGCCTATTGTTGACTGGAAGTCTCACCAAACAGTTAACACATATTTTGTATGTTCTATGTATTATAGACTGTATTCTTACAATAAAGTAAGCTAGAGAAAAGAAAATGTTATTAAGAAAATTATAAGGAAGAGGAAATACATGTATAATACTTACAGTACTTATTGAAAAAAATCCTCATGTAAGTGGACCCATGCAATTCAAACCCATGGGTCAACTGTACAGTGTTAACTATAGTCACCATATTATACATTAGATCCTCAGAACTTATTCACCTGATAGCTGAAAGTTTATACCCTTTAACCAACCTCTCCCTACTTTCCCTACTGCCCAGACTCTGGCAACTACTTTTCTATTCTGTTTCTGAGTTTGACTTTTTTTTAGATTCCACATATAAGTGAAATCATATGGTATTTGTCTTTATCTCTCTGGCTTATTTCATTGAGCATAATGCCCTCAAGGTCCATCCATGGTAGCAAGTGGAAGAATTTCCTTCTGTCTCATGGATGAATAATTTTCCATTGTGTGTGTGTGTGTGTGTGTGTGTGTGATATACACACACACACCCCACATCTTCTTTATCCATTCATCCATTGATGAACACTTTGGTTGTTTCCATATCTTGGCTATCATGAATAATGCTGCAGTGAACATGGGAGTGCAGGTATCTCTTGATATTCTGTTTTCGCTTCATATATATATATATATATATATATATATATATATATATATAATTGCTAGATCATAGTCAATTATTTTTTGAAGTGTTCCCACCAGGCTCCAGCAGTGGCTTCTGCTCCCAGTAAGTTGTGATTCTTTGTATTCACCTGTTTCTCCAGTTTTGGGGGCAGTAGTTTGCTCTGTGACCTCAGCTGTCTGACGGATTTAAGAAAAATAGTTGATTTTCATTTTGTTCAGCTTTTGTTGTTGTGAGGGTGGGAACGATGACTTCCAAACTTCTTCTATGTTGGACCAGCAAGGCCAGTGGGTTTGACATGGCAGAAGGGATTTGACAGTTAGGACCCATGGAAGCAAAATATGGGCTATTTTTATAGATCATCCATGGACAATTCCATGGACAAAGATGGGTTTATTATGGGTATTGAGCAGGTTTGGACAGAAAGAGTTGAAAATTATCATTATCTTCAACAAATATTAAACAAATGTTAAATTGGGATATAAAAAGCAATCAGGACCGATTCTTGTCTTCAGTGAGCTTAAAGTCTAGGAGACAAGAATAGTGAATAGAAAAAAATAACAGAATGGATATAGCTATGTGTCTAATTTGTCTATGTGCCTAAGGACACAGGGATACTGAGAAAGGACTTAGGCTTCAGAACTCTCTTTAAGATAGGGATTTTAATGCCAAGTTTATGAAACTGTCAGGATAAAAGACTTTTTTTTTTTTTGGAGTAACAAGAAAAGGCTCCTTAAGCATGTTGCATCTTGATAAACCTTAGAATTTCCATCCCATTGTTAAATGGGGCAGCCAATACTTATAAAATGTTGAAAATCGTATATACACTTAATGTAGATCATACACACCCAAAGTTTTTCTGCACCAAGCAAATTTTAACTGAGTAAAGTATAAATATAAGTTTAAAATTGAGATTCCATTCTATAGCTTTAAATGAACCAAATCACAAAAATATTTCTGAAATATTTCAGTTTGTGGATTAAAATCTGAGTATTCTTTTTTTAATTCAATATCTATCTTTTTTCCATATTTTATTTATTTATTTTTATTATGTTCAATTAACCAACATATAGTACATCATTAGTTTTTTATGTAGTGTTCAATGATTCGTTAGTTGCATATAACACCCAGTGCTCATCACCACATGTGCCCTCCTTAATGCCCATCACCCTGATACCCCATCCCCCCACACCTCTCCCTTCTGTAACCCTCAGTTTGTTTCCCAGTGTCCAGAGTCTCTCATGGTTTGTCTCCCTCTCTGATTTCTTCCCATTCAGTTTTCCCTCCCTTCCCCTGTGGTCCTCCACGTTGTTCCTTATGTTCCACATATGAGTGAAATCATATGATAATTGTCTTTCTCTACTTGACTTACTTCACTTAGCATAATCCCCTCCAGTTCCATCCATGTCAATGCAAATGGTGGGTATTCATCCTTTCTGATGGCTGAATAATATTCTTAAATCATTTGTAAACTTATTTGTGCTAGTCCTGGAATAATCCATTCTATTTAGTAGTTTAAAATACTAGTTTTACATGGTACCTTAGACAATAGTTCTTTTCTTTTAAAATATGGTTTTCTTAAAAATATGATTTCCTTTGGTGAGAGTCTCTCGGTGGCAAACTCTCTCAGTTTTGTTTATCTGAAAAATGTCTTTATGTCACTTCTTGAAAGATAGTTTCACTGCAAATATATTTCCAGGCTTGCACTCTGTATTTTGGGTTTAACTCATTGGAGATATTTTTCCAATGTATTCTATCATACATTAATCTAACCATCTTTCATTTTGGGTAAAATGTCTTTCTGGCTGCTTCAAAGGTGTTCCCTTTGTCTTTGGTGTCCTGCACTTTCATGACAATGGGATTAAAGTGTCCATTCCTTTTTATTTATCATGCTTGGTATTATTTAATTATTATAGGTCTGAGGCTTGGAATCTTTCAACAGTTCTGCAAAATTCTGCCATAATCTTTGTATGTATCAGTTTTCCAAGTGATAACATTCTGTTGTTTCTTCTGGAATCTCAAATAGATGTAAGATAGAACTTATCATTTTATCCTCCATGTTTCTTAATCTCTGTATTATATTTTTAATCTCAGTCTTCCTAGAGTGCATTCTAGAAGTGGTTGTTCGGACCTGTCTAGTTCTGTAGTTCTGTTTTCAATTGTGTGTATATTTTTGTTGTCATCCCTCAGTTTTATATTTCAAATTGTTCTACTGCATTCTTTTTTAAGTCTTTTGGTTGTTTTAAGATCTTATATTCTTTGCTTGTATTTTTGAGCCTCAATTTTATTTATTATTTATTAAACATATATTACATATCAAACTAATTTTCTATTCAGAAATATTAGTGGTTCCGAGTTTGCTATTTACATTTCTTTCTGCTGGCTCTCACTGATAGTGCTTAGTCTCTACGTATACTTTTGAGAGATGGCTTTGAGCTATGAATTCATTTCCTTGGAATTTTATCTTTAGAAATTCTTTGAGGTCTACATTGAAGTCACATTTCTTCATAGAGGACTTGCATTTATTTCTGCTAGTTCCTGGAGCACTAATTATCTTAGATTACTGTAAATTAAATTACCTTTTGGAGATTTTTTAGATTGTGCAGGTGGTATGAACTTGGTCCCCCAAACTATGTGAGGACCAACTTGTTACAAATTCTTAAGGCAATTTATTTTGCCTTCTATTTAGTACAAGAGTCAAGAGAATAAAATTTCTGGCTGACCGTTTAAAGGGTTCTTCACCATTCATGAAGCTCTCAGCTTTTGGGGGTCCTAGCTTTTTGTGGGGATTTTTCTATTTGATTCCTACTTTGGTTGGATCCTGGGTTTTATTGCCTATTTTCCATGATTCATACAGCCCTCACAATGAAAGCACAAGATCACCAGGATTTGAAGGTCAACTTTAGGACAAAAGCCAGTTTGAATGTTCTTTTAATCTAAGATTCGCACTTTCACATTGACTTTTTTTCCTTTGTAGATTCCTTGCCTTTTGCTTGCGTGTGTGCGCATGCGTGGGCTAGCTCAGCATTGAAATTCAGCATTGAATTTACTGTTTCTTATATTTTACTGAGCTTTCATATTCTTTAGCATTATATGTCCTTATTATAACTCATTTTTCAGTATCTATCAAAACAAAATTTCATTATGTCCCTTGAACCAGCAATTCTACCTCTAGAAATTTCTTTGTCAGAAATACTTCATTTGTAAAAACATATGCATATTCTTTTGTTCAGTGCAGTATGATTTGTAATAGTGAAAAATTGGAAGTGCTCTTTAATGACCACTCCATGCTATGGAGGAACACTGGGTAATTAAAAATATATATATATATGTAGACCTGTATCTATTTGCATAGGATGATCTCCAAGATTTATATGTAGGTGGAAAAGAGCAAAGAAGAAAGAGCTTTTCATCTCTTCTTATTTTTGAATTTTATTTTTGGTGTCTCAAAACATTCTTAGCAGAAGTAGTAACAGTAACACTATATGCCAAAAAATAATAAAAAATATAAATTGCTCCACTGGATGCGTTTCATCTCTAGATTTCAAAGAGCATATATTATCACAAGATTGAAGCATTAATAGACTAAATATTTATTATATGTATAAAAGATAAGATTATTTTAAAATTTCAAAATAGAATATTAACTTTATAAAATGCTTTTTGAAGTAAAAGCAATCTAATCTTTTAGGATTTTTTCAAGGGTAGTTAATTTCATCCATTACAATATTTTCCCTTATAATACCCAGAGATAATGTACCTTTTACAAAAGATTTTAATTTTGCCTGGCATCACGAACAACTTTACAGCAATGGAATAGGGTTATTTTTTCAGCTAGGCATTTCAATATTATTAGTATTATGATGTCTTGATGCCATATTTTACCAGCTAGGTGTAAATAATTTTTGAGTTGGACGAATGACATCGTAGAAGGACACAATCTATGTTCTCTAGGCAATTGTCATATAACTAAGTGAATTATTACATACTGCATAGGGAATTTTATGAAACAGTCTGATTTAGAAGAGAGAAAGAAATGGGAAAAGACTCAATAAACTTGATTAATTATCTTTGACTAGACAAAACTGGATACCTTAGCTAGATTCTCAGAACTTCTGAAAATAAGAAAGAAAAAAAAAAACCTTTCTGGATTTCTACTATTATAAGAAAGAAGCCGTAGAATTTTTTTGGAATGAGTATAAATTTGAACTAATTTATTCTTCAATGAAAGCCATATTTCAACAATCTCTTTCTTCAGTGTGTCATGTGCCTGGAAAGAGTAAAATCTTGTTGAAAAGTAAGTTTATATCTGAGTAATACTCAGTCCTCAAGAGTGAGAGCCAGGTTATTATAAAGAGTTAAAAAATTTCAAACCTAATAGACAAAACAGAATTATGAGATAATAAATCTATGATGTTTTTATGAGTAATTTGTATAGAATAATAGCGTGGGTACATATATCAGGAAGCTGTCCACATTCAAAGTTTACGTTTTTAATAGTCTCTTGCTTTTGAAACCATTTGGATTCTCCCCTCCTTCCTTTCTAGGCTCTAAAATACTGCTTATAAAGATTGGAAATACCATTTCTTAGAAGTTTGAGAAACTTATTTGTAAAACATTCTAAACCTGAAGGCTTTGGGGAGATATTTCTTTTTCCCAGTATTTCCAAAGTCATTAATCTTAGTTTCACCTTCTTCATAAGTCATTTTGGCAGCTTTTATTTTTGCATAAAATGGTCTATTTTGTTATGATATGATTCAATTTTTTAAATGTAGAATTGTATATTGTGTACTATTATAGTTTAAAAATCTCTTTCATACTTGTGTTTTGTTTTTATTTCTTTATAATTTGTGTTTTTTACAGTATGACAACATTTTTATTTAAATATGGGTAAGGGATGAGACATAAATCTGTAAAGACAGAAACCTAAATATTCATAGCAGGTACCCCTGGGTTATTGGATTATAAGTGATTTATTTTTTATTAATATTTTCAATACGGAAAGCATTCATTTTTTTTTTAAATTAGGGAAAACATCATTTTTAAATATAGGTAAGATATCCTGACTATCCAACTTTGTTTCCCATGGTAACTTCAGTTGCATATTGTTCTGTTTCCCAATTAAATGACACTATCATGGAGAAATGGCATTGCTGTGGAAGTTTAAATTAACATACATTTCTGGAGGTCAATTTGGCAATAAGCTAAAATGTGATATTGGTATACTCCTTGCCCAGAAATTTCACTTCTAAAGGTTATTCTAATAAAATAACAGAGCACTTGCAAAAAATATATTTGTAGAAAAAAAGTATATCTATAAATGGATGGTTAGAGTTGTGCTGTCCAATATGGTAGCCATCAGTCATATGAGACTAGTGAGCACTTGAAATGTGGCTTGTGCAAACTGAGATGTGCTGTTAGTGTAAAATATTGACTGTAATTCAAGGACTTAACACAGAAAATAAATGTGACATTTCTCATTAATACTTCTTACATTGATTAGATGTTGAAATGCTAATATTTTGGACATATTATGTTAAATAAAATACATCATTAAAATTAATTTCACTTGGTTTCTTTAATGTGGGTACTAGAAAACTCAAACTTGCATGTGTAGCTCAAATTAGATTGCTATTGACAGTGCTGTTAAGAGGCTTTATGCAGGTCTGACCTAAGAGGCCCCTCATCACCTTGAGGTTCTCTCAACACTGAAGTAAAGTTTAGATGGTCTGACAGGAGGGATGAAATATTCTTTTGCTTGTTTGATTTTTCTTAGGAAAATCTTGTTATTTTGGTATATGCCTAGGGAATTGCAAAGAAAGATGTGGTCCTGCTGAATATATTTTAACATGAAAAGTCAAGAATTCTCTGTCCAAATCACTAGGTGCCACCTCTAATATCTCTCATGATGGTGACATGCTATGCTCTCTGATTTCTGTATCTTTCAATTACTGAAATTATTGCAACAGACTCCTAGATGTTTACTCTACCACTAATTCACATCTGGTAATGAGAAAATTATTTTTCTCAAAGGGATTTTTGCTCATTTAACTTATTCCTTAGAAAATTTGTTTTGGAAGTTTGTTTCAAATGAGAGCCTGCAGGCTCTTTATCAATTTGGCATCCATATGGAATGTACCTGTTGTTTCCTAACAAAAGTTATGTGGTTATGTGATTTTATTTAAACTAAGCAAGGATTGGAAAAAAAAAAAAACTAAGCAAGGATTGGTAGAGCACTATGAGTGAAAAGTTTGTTGACATAGCTCTTCTCTGGGTTAATCTCAATTTTTCTGTAATATTGTTCTTATAGATGGTTGCAACTAAAAAGATATTCATATGAGGGACTTCTGTCTCTGGTAATATGATAAACTAAGGCAACCTGAAGCGTTTCTGTTATAAACACCTAGAAAAAGTGGATAAAAATATAATAAAAAATCTTTTAAATATCTCAAAAAGGAAAAAGAAAGCCTCAGTTCCAGAAAACAGAGGAAACTGAAAATTAAGAGTGATATGGTGTGAACAGATGCTGTGATGTCCTAGGGGTGGGGTGGGGTGGGGTGGGGAGTGTATATTAGTTTTGTTAACCTAGGTGCTTGGGTGTCATTGTCTGGGTACAAAAGTTGAAGCTTTGGGTCTGTAAAAGGCAGACATTTGGAATTGAGGAGCCCCAATATAATGCTAGAACTTCTGACGGGCGGCATCTTCCATTAAAAGTGAATCAGAACAGGAAATAAAACTTGTTTGCATCTAATGGGTTCTGAGTGGAAAAAATAGGTCTCCTCTGAGATTTCTAAAACCCAAGCTTGAGCATCACACAAGTTTGGGATTCCAGTTTCACTATTCCTGTGGTCAGAACCTTGGGCCAAACCAAGAAATATTAATATGAAATTTATCCTGGGATGCTGATACCCCTAGGGTTGTGTCAGAGCCAAACCCCAAATCATTCTGGAAGGGTGCATCCATAACCCAGACTGCAAGGTATTCCACAGGAAAAAGAAGTCTAAATTAAAATGAATCCACATAAAAATTACAAAATTGATGAGGAAATAATTCACCATGGGCAAGAGTCAGTAGACATAGACAGCAGATTTAGAATTCTCAAGAACTTAAGATAATAGATCACCTGACAGAAAATATAAATTAAGTATGTTTAAAAAAGCAGACATAAAAAAGCAACGGGCACCCTAAAAAAAGAACAAGAATGAGAAAGAACAGGCAGATTTGAAAATGTACCAATTCAAGTTCTAGAATTGAAAGATATAGCCATTTAATATAGAACTCTTTGTATATGGTTAATAACAATTATGAAAATTATGAGGGGAGAATTAATGAAATGTACAATATTTTAAAAATTACTCAGAATACCATTTGCAACGATGTGGATGGAACTAGAGGATATTATGCTAATCAAAATAAGTCAATCAGAAAAAGACAAATGGCAGATGATTTCACTCATATGTAGAATTTAAGAAACAAAACAAATGAACATAGGGGAAGGGAAGGAAAAATAAAATAAGACAAAATCAGAGAGGGAGACAAACCATAGGTAACAACTATAGGAAACAAACTGAGGGTTGCTGGAGGGGAGGTGGGTGGGGGGATGGGGTAACTAGGTGATGGGCATTATAGAGGACACTTGAAGTAATGAGCATTGGGTGTTATATGCAATGATGAATCACTAAACTCTACCTCTGAAACTAATAATATACTCTATGTTAATTGATTTTAAATAAATAAAATTTTAAAAAATAAATAAAATTACTCAGACTACAAAAAGAGACAAAAAGATGGAAGACATGATGGAAAAGTTGACAGACACAGAGAATAAAATAAGGAGGTATGGTGTGTCTAATAGGATTTCAAGAAAAAAAGAATAACTAGAATGAAACATACAATGTAATAATGATAGAAATTTTACCAGAATTGAGGAACAATAAGCCTCAGATTTAAGAAATTCAGTCTCATGCAGGCTAACTAAAAATGAACTCATATATAGAAACACTGGAGTGAAATACCATAGTATTAAAATCTAAAGAAAAATCTTAAAGCAACCAGAAAAAGTTATCTGCAAAAAAACAATAGCAGGCTGTCAACAGACTTTTCAAGAAGAAAAATAGAAGTCTGAAGTCAATTGAATAATAAATTCAAAGACTCAAAGGAAAATAAGGGTTAACCTAAAATTTTATGCCCAGAGAAACAACCACTTTAGCATGTGAATAAAATATAGATAGATTTCAGACAAAAACTGGGAGATTTATAACCCATAGATATTCATAAAATGAACTAATTCTGGGAAAGGAAACTGCATTCAAAAATTAAGAGTGGTATACAAGAGCAATGATGAATAAAGAAATTGGAAAACATGGGTTTAAATATAAACCATCTCTACCACCACAATAAAAACATAACAGTAACAGCATAATACTCTCTAGCTCTATACATGTCATTGTGAATGGCAATATTTTGTTCCTTTTTATGGCAAAGTAATATTCCATTGTATAGATATACTACATCTTCATCTATTCATCAGTCGATGGACACTTGGGCTATTTCCATAATTTGGCTACTGTAGATAATGCTGCTATAAATATCAGGGTGCATGTATCCCTTTGAGTTAGTGTTTTTGTATTCTTTGGGTAAATACCTAATAGTGCAATTGCTGGATGGTAAGGTAGTTCTATTTTTAACTTTTTAGGAACCTCCATACTATTTTCCAGAGTTGCTGCACCAGCTTGCATTCCCACCAACAGTGCCAGAGGGTTCCCCTTTCTCTACATTCTCATCAACACCTGTTGTTTCTTGTGTTGTTGATTTTAGCCATTCTGACAGGTGTGAGGTGACATCTCATTGTAGTTTTGATTTGTATTTTCCTGATGATTGGTGATGTTGAGCATCTTTTCATGTGTCTTCTGGCCATCTGTATGTGATCTTTGGGAAAATGTTCATGTCTTCTGCCCATTTTTTATTGGATTATTCAGCTTTTGGATTTTGAGTTGTGTAAGTTCTTTATATATTTTGGATACTAACCCTTTATCAGATATGCCATTTGAAAATATCTTCTCCCATTCCATAGGTTGCCTTTTAGTTTTATTGATTGTTTCCTTCAGTGTGCAGAAGCTTTTTATTTTGATGAAGTCCTAATAGTTTATTTTTGCTTTTATTTCCCTTGCTTAAGGAGACATATCTAGAAGGAAGTTCCTATGGCCAATGTCAAAGAGGTTACTGCCTGTGTTCTCTAGGATTTCATGTCTCACACTTAGGTCTTTAATCCATTTGAATTTATTTTTCTGTTTGGTGTTAAGAAAGTGGTCCAGTTTCATTCTTTTCCATGTTGTTGTCCAATTTTCTCAACACCATTTGTTGAAGGGACTGTCTTTCCCATTGGATATTCTTTCCTGCTTTGTCAAAGATTAATTGACCATACAGTTGTGGATTCTTTTCTGGGTTTTCTATTCTGTTCTATTGATGTATGTATCTATTTTTGTGTCAGTATCATACTGTTTTGATCACTACATTTTTGTAATATAACTTGAAGTCCAGAATTCTGATGCCTCTGGCTTTGCTTTTCTTTTTCAAGGTTTCTATGGCTATTTGGGGTCTTTTGTAGTTCCATACAAATTTTAGGATTGTTTGTTCTAGCTCTATGAAAAATGCCTTTGGTATTTTGACAGGGACTGCATTAAATGTGTAGATAGCATTGGGTTGTATAGACATTTTACAACATTTGCTCTTTCAATCCATGAGCATGGAATGTTTTTCCATTTTGTTGTGTCATCTTCAACTTCTTTCTTAAGTATTTTATGGTTTTCAAAGTACAGGTCTTTGACCTCTTTGGTTAGGTTTATTCTTAGGTATCTTATTGTTTTGGCTGCAATTGTACAAGGAACTGATTCCTTAATTTCTGCTATTTCATTATTGTTGTACAGGAATGCAACATTTCTGTACGTTGGTATTGTATCCCGTGACTTTACTGAATTTGTTTATCAGTTGTAGCAGTTTTTTGGTGGACTCTTTTGGGTTTTCTATATAGAGTATCATGTTATCTGCAAATAGTGACAGTTTTAGTTCTTTCTTGCCAATTTGGATGCTTTTTATTTATTTTTGTTGTCTGATTACTGTGCATAGGACCTCCAGTACTGTGTCAAATAATATTGGTGAGAGTGGACATTCCTGTCTTGCACATGACTGTAGAGGAAAAACTCTCAGTTTTTCCGCATTGAGGATGATATTAGCTGTGGGCTTCTCTTTATTATGTTGAGGTATGTTCCCTCTAAAACTACTTTGTTGAGGATTTTTATCAAGAATGGATGCTGTACTTTGTCAAATGGTTTTTCTGCATCTAATGATCATATGATTCTTATCCTTTATTTTATTAATGTGGTTTGATTGATTTGTGAATATTGAACCACACTTGCAATCCAGGAATAAATCCCACTTGATCATGGTGAATGATTTTTTAAAATGTATTGTTGGGTCCAGTTTGCTAGTATTTTACTGAGAATTTTTGCATTTATGTTCATCAGGGATATTGGCCTGTTGTTCTCTTTTTTAGTGGAGTCTTTATCTGGTTTTGGTATCAGGGTAATGCTGGCTTCATAGAATGAATTTGGAAGTTTTCCTTCCTTTTCTATTTTTTGAAATAGCTTCAGAAGAATAGGTACTAACTCTTCTTTAAATGTTTGGTAGAATTCTCCTGTGAAGTCATCTGGACCTGAATGTTTGTTTCTTGGGAGTTTTTTGATTACTGGTTCAACTTCTTTGCTGGTTATCAGTCTATTCAAGTTTTCTACTTCTTCCTGTTTCAGTTTTGGTAGTTTATATGTTTCTAGAAATTTGTCCATTTCTTCCAGGTTGTCCAATTTGTTGGCATATATTTTTTCATAATATTCTCTTATAATTGATTTGTATTTCTGTGGTGTTGGTTGTTTTTTCTCCTCTCTCATTTGCGATTTTATTTATTTGGGCCCTTTTTCTTTTCGTTTTGATAAGTCTGGTTTGAGGTTTACCAATTTTATTAATTTTTTAAAGAACCAGTTCCTGGTTTCATTGATCTCTTCTATCATTTTTTTGTTTCTATATCATACATTTCTGCTCTAATCTTTATCATTTCCTATTTTCTGCTGACTCTAGGCTTTATTTGCTGTTCCTTTTCTAGCTCCGTTAGGTGTAAGGTTGGGTTGTATATTTGAGATTTTTCTTGCTTCTTGAAGTAGGCCTGTATTGCTCTATACTGCCCTCTTAGGTCTGCCTTTGCTGCATCCCAAAGGTTTTGGACTGTTGTGTTTTCATTTTCGTTTGTTTCTATGTATTTTTTTATGTTTTTTTTATTATGTTATGTTAATCATCATACATTACATCATTAGTTTTTGATGTAGTGTTCCATGATTCATTGTTTGCATATAACACCCAGTGCTCCATTCAGTACGTGCCCTCTTTAATACCCATCACCAGGCTAACTATCCCCCACCCCCCTCCCCTCTAGAACCCTCAGTTTGTTTCTCAGATCCATCGTCTCTCATGGTTCGTCTCCCCCTCCGATTTCCCCTCTTCATTTTTCCCTTCCTGCTATCTTCTTCTTCTTCTTCTTTTTTTTAACATATAATGTATTATTTGTTTCAGAGGTACAGTTCTGTGATTCAACAGTCTTACACAATTCACAGTGCTCACCATAGCACATACCTTCCCCAATGTCTATCACCCGGCCACCCCATCCCTCCCACTCCCCAGCCACACCAGCAACCCTCAGTTTGTTTCCTGAGATTAAGAATTCCTCATATCAGTGAGGTCATATGATACATGTCTTTCTCTGATTGACTTATTTCGCTCAGCATAATACCCTCCAGTTCCATCCACGTCGCTGCAAATGGCAAGATTTCATTCCTTTTAATGGCTGCATAATATTTCATTGTATATATACACCTCATCTTCTTTATCCATTCATCTGTCAGTGGACATCTTGGCTCTTTCTATACTTTGGCTATTGTGGACATTGCTGCTATAAACATCGGGATGCATGTACCCCTTCGGATCCCTACATTTGTATCTTTGGGGTAAATATCCAGTAGTACAATTGCTGGATCGTATGGTAGCTCTATTTTCAACTTTTTGAGGAACCTCCATACTGTTTTCCAGAGTGGCTGCACCAGCTTGCATTCCCACCAACAGTGTAGGAGGGTTCCCCTTTCTCCTCATCTCCTCCAACATCTGTCATTTCCTGACTTGTTAATTTTAGCCATTCTGACTGGAGTGAGGTGGTATCTCATTGAGGTTTTGATTTGGATTTCCCTGATGCCGAGCGATGTTGAGCACATTTTCATGTGTCTGTTGGCCATTTGGATGTCTTCTTTGCAGAAATGTCTGTTCATGTCTTCTGCCCATTTCTTGATTGGATTCTTTGTTCTTTGGGTGTTGAGTTTAATAAGTTCTTTATTGATTTTGGATACTAACCCTTTCTCTGATATGTCATTTGCAAATATCTTCTCCCATTCTGTCGGTTGTCTTTTGGTTTTGTTGACTGTTTCTTTTGCTGTGCAAAAGCTTTTTATCTTGATGAAGTCCCAATAGTTCATTTTTGCCCTTGCTTCCCTTGCCTTTGGCGATGTTTCTAGGGAGAAGTTGCTGCGGCTGAGGTCGAAGAGGTTGCTGCCTGTGTTCTCCTTTAGGATTTTGATGGACTCCTGTCTCACATTGAGGTCTTTCAACCATTTTGAGTCTATTTTTGTGTGCGGTGTAAGGAAATGGTCCAGTTTCATTCTTCTGCATGTGGCTGTCCAATTTTCCCAACACCATTTGTTGAAGAGACTGTCTTTTTTCCATTGGACTTTCTTTCCTGCTTTGTCGAAGGTTAGTTGACCATAGAATTGAAGGTCCATTTCTGGGCTCTCTATTCTGTTCCATTGATCTATGTGTCTGTTTTTGTGCCAGTACCATACTGTCTTGATGATTACAGCTTTGTAGTAGAGCTTGAAGTCCGGAATTGTGATGCCACCAACTTTGCTTTTCTTTTTCATCATTCCTCTGGCTATTCGGGGTCTTTTCTGGTTCCATACAAATTTTAGGATTATTTGTTCCATTTCTTTGGAAAAAGTGGATGGTATTTTGATAGGGATTGCTTTGAATGTGTAGATTGCTCTAGGTAGCATTGACATCTTTACAATATTTGTTCTTCCAATCCGTGAGCATGGAACGTTTTTCCATTTCTTTGATTTGGATTTCCCTGATGCCGAGGGAATTTCTTTCATGAGTATTTTATAGTTTTCTGAGTACAGATTTTTTGCCTCTTTGGTTAGATTTATTCCTAGGTATCTTATGGTTTTGGGTGCAACTGTAAATGGGATCGACTCCTTAATTTCTCTTTCTTCTGTCTTGTTGTTGGTGTATAGGAATGCCACTGATTTCTGTGCATTGATCTTATATCCTGCCACTTTACTGAATTCCTGTATGAGTTCTAGCAGTTTTGGGGTGGAGTCTATTGGGTTTTCCACATAAAGTATCATATCATCTGCAAAGAGTGAGAGTTTGATTTCTTCTTTGCCGATTTGGATGTCTTTTATTTTTTTTGTTGTCTGATTGCTGTGGCTAGGACTTCTAATACTATGTTGAATAGCAGTGATGATAGTGGACATCCCTGCCATGTTCCTGACCTTAGGGGGAAAGCTCTCAGTTTTTCCCCATTGAGAATGATATTCGCTGTGGGTTTTTCATAGATGGCTTTTATGATAATGAGGTATGTACCCTCTTCCCTACACTGTGAAGAGTTTTGATCAAGAAAGGATGCTGTACTTTGTCAAATGCTTTTTCTGCATCTATTGAGAGGATCATATGGTTTTGTTCTTTCTTTTATTAATGTATTGTATCACATTGATTGATTTATGGATGTTGAACCTTAAATCTTACTTGGTTGTGGTGAATAATCCTTTTAATATACTGTTGGATCCTATTGGCTAGTATTTTGGTGAGAATTTTTGCATCCATGTTCATCAGGGATATTGGTCTGTAATTCTCCTTTTTGATGGGGTCTTTGTCTGGTTTGGGGATCAAGGTAATGCTGGCCTCATGAAATGAGTTTGGAAGTTTTCCTTCCATTTCTATTTTTTGGAACAGTTTCAGAAGAATAGGTACTAATTCTTCTTTAAATGTTTGGTAGAATTCCCCTGGGAAGCCATCTGGCCCTGGGCTCTTGTTTGTTTGGAGATTTTTGATGACTGCTTCAATTTCCTTAGTGGTTATAGGTCTGTTCGGGTTTTTTATTTCTTCCTGGTTCAGTTTTGATAGTTGATACATCTCTAGGAATGCATCCATTTCTTCCAGATTATCTAATTTGCTGGCATAGAGTTGCTCATAATATGTTCCTATAATTGTTTGTATTTCTTTGGTGTTGGTTGTGATCTCTCCTCTTTCATTCATGATTTTATTTATTTGGGTCCTTTCTCTTTTCTTTTTGATAAGTCTGGCCAGGGGTTTATCAATCTTATTAATTCTTTCAAAGAACCAGCTCCTAGTTTCGTTGATCTGTTCTACTGTTCTTTTGGTTTCTATTTCATTGATTTCTGCTCTGATCTTTATTATTTCTCTTCTCCTGCTGGGTTTAGGCTTTATTTGCTGTTCTTTCTCCAGCTCCTTTAGGTGTAGGGTTAGGTTGTGTATTTGAGACCTTTCTTGTTTCTTGAGAAAGGCTTGTATTGCTATATAGTTTCCTCTTAGGACTGCCTTTGTTGCATCCCAAAGATTTTGAATAGTTGTGTTTTCATTTTCATTGGTTTCCATGAATTTTTTAAATTCTTCTTTAATTTCCTGGTTGACCCATTCATTCTTTAGTAGGATGCTCTTTAGCCTCCATGTATTTGAGCTTTTTCCGACTTTCCTCTTGTGATTGAGTTCTAGTTTCAAAGCATTGTGGTCTTAAATATGCAGGGAATGATCCCAATCTTTTGGTACTGGTTGAGACCTGATTTGTGACCTAGGATGTGATCTATTCTGGAGAACGTTCCATGGGCACTAGAGAAGAATGTGTATTCTGTTGCTTTGGGATGGAATGTTCTGAATATATCTGTAAAGTCCATTTGGCCCAGTGTGTCATTTAAAGTCTTTATTTCCTTGTTGATCTTTTGCTTAGATGATCTGTCCATTTCAGTGAGGGGGGTGTTAAAGTCCCCCACTATTATTGTATTGTTGTCGATGTGTTTCTTTGCTTTTGTTATTAATTGCCTTATATAATTGGCTGCTCCCATGTTAGGGGCATAGATATTTACAATTGTTAGATCTTCTTGTTGGATAGATCCTTTAAGTGTGATATAGTGTCCTTCCTCATCTCCTTTATAGTCTTTGGTTTAAAATCTAATTTGTCTGATATAAGGATTGCCACCCCAGCTTTCTTTTGGTGTCCATTAGCATGGTAAATCATTTTTCATCCCCTCACTTTCAATCTGGGGGTGTCTTTGGGCCCAAAATGAGTCTCTTGCAGACAGCATATAGATGGGTCTTGTATTTTTATCCAATCTGATAGCCTGTGTCTTTTGATTGGGGCATTTAGCCCATTCACATTCAGGGAAACTATTAAAAGATATGAATTTAGTGCCATTGTATTGCCTGTAAGGTGACTGTTACTGTATATTGTCTGTGTTTCTTTCTGGTCTATGTTACTTTTAGGCTCTCTCTTTGCTTAGGGGACCCCTTTCAATATTTCTTGTAGGGCTGGTTTTGTGTTTGCAAATTCCTTTAGTTTTTGTTTGTCCTGGAAGCTTTTTATCTCTCCTTCTATTTTCAATGACAGCCTAGCTGGATACAGTATTCTTGGCTGCATATTTTTCTCATTTAGTGCTCTGAATATATCCTGCCAGTCCTTTCTGGCCTGCCAGGTCTCTGTGGATAGGTCTGTTGCCAATCTAATGTTTCTATCATTGTAGGTTACAGATCTCTTGTCCTGAGCTGCTTTCAGGATTTTCTCTTTGTCTCTGAGACTCGTAGGTTTTACTATTAGATGTCAGGGTGTTGACCTATTTTTATTGATTTTGAGAGGGGTTCTCTGTGCTTCCTGGATTTTGATGCCTGTTTCCTTCCCCAAATTAGGGAAGTTCTCTGCTATAATTTATTCCAATATACCATCTGCCCCTCTCTCTTTTTCTTCTTCTTCTGGGATCCCAATTATTCTAATATTGTTTCATCTCATGGTATCACTTATCTCTCAAATTCTGCCCTTGTGATCCAGTAGTTGTTTATCTCTCTTTTTCTCAGCTTCTTTATTTTCCATCATTTGGTCTTCTATCTCACTGATTCTTTCTTCTGCCTAATTTATCCTAGCAGTTAGAGACTCCATTTTTGATTGCACCTCATTAATAGCCTTTTTGATTTTGACTTGGTTAGATTTTAGTTCTTTTATTTCTCCAGAAAGGGTTTCTCTAATATCTTCCATGCTTTTTTCAAGCTCAGCTAGTATCTTTAAAATCGTCATTCTGAACTCCAGTTCCAACATCTTACTAATGTCCGTATTGATTAGGTCCCTGGCAGTCGGTACTGCCTCTTGTTCTTTTTTTTTTTTTTTTGAGGTGATTTTTTTCCATCTTGTCATTTTGTCCAGAGGAGAATAGATGAATGAGAGAACAAAATGCTAACAGGGTAACAACGACCCCAGAAAAATATACACTAAACAAATGAGACCTTCCAGAAAGTGGTTGCTTTTCTGTTCAGAGAGTTGCTGCTACTCTTTTCTTCGATCTCCTGTTGAGTTCGTAGGTGTTCAGAATGGTTTGATCCCTTTCTAGCTGAATTCCTGGGACCAGATGAAATTTAGGTCTCCTCCTCCTCCGCCATCTTGCTCCTCCCCAGCTCTATGCTTTTTTTTTTAATGTCTTTCTTGATTTCCTGGTTAACCCATTCATTTTTCAGTAGGATGTTGTTTAACTTCCATGTATTTGTGGTCTTTCCAAATGTTTTCTTGTGGTTGACTGCAGAGCATTGTGATCAGAAAAGTTGAATGGTATGATTTCAAACTTTTTGTATTTGTTGAGGTCTGTTTTGTGACCTAATATGTGATCTATTCTGGAGAATGTTCCATGTGAACTTGAAAAGAATGTGTATTCTGCTATTTTATGATGGAATGCTCTGAATACACCTATTAAGTTCATCTGGTCCAGTGTATCATTCAAAGCCATTGTTTCCTTGTTTATTTTCTGTTTAGATGATCTGTCCATTGATGTAAGTGGGGTGTTAAAGTTCCCTACTATTATTGTGTTATTATCAATTAGTTCCTTTATGTTTGTTTGTTTTTTATACTTAGGTGCTCCCATGTTGGGTGCATAAATATTTACAATTGTTATATCTTCTTGTTGTATTTTCCCCTTTATGATTATATAATGCCCTTCTTTGTCTCTTTTTATAGTCTTTATTTTAAAGTCTAGTTTGTCCAATGTAAGTATTGCTACTCCACCTTTCTTTTGACATCTCTTTGCATGATAAATGTTTCTCCAGCCCCTTACTTTCAATCTACAGGTGTCTTTAGGTCTAAAATGAGTCTCTTGTAGGCAGCCTATAGATTGTTTTTTATCTATTCTGACACCCTGTATCTTTGATTGGAGCATTTAGTCCATTTGCATTCAAATTAATTTTGATGGATATGTATTTATTGCCATTTTATTACTTGCTTTGTTGTTGTTTCTTGATATTTTCCCTGATCCTTTCTGTCTTTGTCACTTTTGGTGTCTCCTTTGCACTCAAAGAGTTCCCTTTAATATTTCTTGCAAGGTTTGGAGATCATGAACTCCTTTGGTTTTTGTCTGTCTGGGAAACTCTATCTCTCCTTCTATTCTGAATGATAGCTTTGTTGGATAGAGTATTCTTGGCTGCAGCTTTTTGCCAATCAGCACTTTGAATATATCATGCCACTCCCTTCTGGCTTGCCAAGTTTCTGTGGAGAAATCTCCAGCTACCCTTATGGGTCTTCATTTTAAGTTAAGGACTTCTTTTGTCTTGCTGCTTTTAAGATTTTTTCTTTATCAGTATATTTTGCAAATTAAATTACAATTTGTCTTGGTGTTGGCCTGCTTTTGTTGATTTTGATGGGAGTTCCCTGTGCCTCCTGGATCTGGATGTCTGTGTCCTTCCCCAGATTAGGAAATTTTTCTGCTATTATTTCTTGAAATAAATTTTCTGCCTCCTTTTCTCTCCCTTCTTCCTCTGGGACTCCAATAATGCAAATGTTATTACATTTGATGGAGTCATTGAGTTTCCTAAGTCTGTTCTCATGTAGCATAATTCTTCTTTCTCTTTTTCATTTTTAAAATTTTCCATTATTTTGTCTTTTAGGTCACTAAATCATTCCTATTCTCCTTCCAGCTTGCCGTTCATTGCATCAAGCCTGTTTCTAATCTCATTTATTGCGTTCTTCATCTGAATCTTTTTTTTTTTTTAACTTTTATCTTTGTGCTAAGGACCTCACTGATGTCTTCTTTTTTCAAGCCCAGGGAGTATCCTTGTGATTGTTGCTTTAACTTTTCTATCAGGCATGTTACTTATATTTGTTTGCTTAGAACTCTGGCCATGGCCTTATCTTGTTCTTTCATTTGGGATAAATTCCTCCACCTTTGGATTTTGTCTAAGTCTCTGCCTTCTCTGTATTAGTAAGGCCAGTTATGTCTCCTGCTCCTGCAAGTAATGGCCTTATGAAGGAGAAGCCATGTAGTGTCCAGAGCCTGGTGTTTAGGGAGTGTCTCTCGTGTGTGTTGTGTGTGCTCTGCTGTTGCGTTTTGGCTGTTTTATCCTTCAGGCCAGTCATCTGCAGAGGCTCTCCTTGCCTGCTGTGGGCAGTGTTTGGTCCCTGGCCTGAATGTGGTGAGTTTTAACTAGTGTTGTCTGGTCTGCTTGTGAAATGAGACTGGACACTGAATCCACCAGAACTGAGGCCCTGCAGAACTCTCTGGTTGGGAGATGTGACGCAGGCAGAGGATTGTGCTGGTCTTCTGGGGGAGGGACCTAAGAAGGTCAGTACCAGCAGAGTGCAGGGGGCAGGCAGGGTTTGGTGTAAGCAAGTTAGGCAGCCAGTATCCCTGCTGAGTTGTTTCCCACATGTGGCTCTGTGTTTATGCTGAAGGGTGGGGGAGGAAAATGGCACTGGCTAGCTTCTTTGTTCCTGGAGAGGCATCTCCATGAACACTACCTCTCAAAGATGTGCTCTGAGAAGAACAAATAATCTCCCCACTATGTGCCCAGGAGCTCTTCAGATTGCTGTCTGCCCCTGGGTTGTTTGTCTGCCTTTTCTGCAGGAGCAGCACAGTGCCCCCTGGGCTCTATGCCAGCCAAGTCCACTGACCTTTAAAACTCTAGGTTTTAAATCCTGCTGTTTGCAAGAACTCACCAAATTCAGCCCTTCATTTTCCAAGCCAGTGGCTTTGGGGAAATGTTCTCCTTGTGCATTCCCCTGTGTGCTCCTCTCTCGCTCTCTCTTGCCCTTCTCTGTGACTATGGCTCCCTCCCCTCCATGCAGCACCCATGATTCATTTCTCCTCTAAACCATGTCTATGAACTTCCTACCTTCTTCTATGTGGCTTATTCTCTTCCTTTAGTTGTGGAGTTTGTTCTGTCAGCCTTCAGGTTGATTTCTGTGGTATTTAGGATGATTTGATAGTTATCTACTTCATGGGACAAGATGAGCCTAGGGTTCTCCTACTCTGGTGCCATCTTGAAAATCTTATAAAAAGGACCTTTAACTATAATGACTGTATAGACTTTAAAAAAAATCATAGGATGATCTATGCCAATAAATTGAAAACTTAGTGGAAATAGACAATTTCCTAGAAAAATATAATTCTCCAAAACCTATTCAAGAAGACAGAGAAAATCTAAGTCATCCTAGGACTTTTAAAAGATTTAATGAATAGTAAAAATAAATATACTTCCCTAAAAACACCACCCCAAACTATTTCATCAGTTATTTCTAACAAGTATCAAGGAACTGATATTACTTGTTTTACACAATGTGTTGCAGAGAATTAAAAAAAAAGGCAAGTTTTCTAATTCCTTTTGTGAGGCTGGTATTATCTTGTTGCAAAAATTGGTCAAGGGCAATGACCAATTATGAACAAGGAAAGTTATATGCAATTCTCACTCATCAACATAAAAGGAAAAATTCTAAGTAAAATATTAGTACTCCAAATTGAGGAATGGACAAATCATCTAATATTAGTGATCTAACATGATAAATCTGTCATTTTAGTTTACCACATGAACAGATTAAAGAAGAAATTATATGGTTATCTCAAAAGATGTAGGAAAAAATTTGTTAAAATTCAACAACCATCCATGATAAAACTCGTTAGTAGATTAAGCATAGAAGGCAGTTTCCTTCGAAGGATTCCTTAGAATCAGCTGGTGACAGAATATGGATATCTGTCATCACTGTGTCAACTGAACATTGGCTGAAATTCCTTACCAGAGCAATAAGGCCAGATACAAGAGCACAACATACAAAGGCTGGAAAGGAAGAAGTAACTCTTATTTTTTTGCAAATGACATGAATGCCTATATGGAAAATTCAAGAAACTCTACAGGTAAACTGTGGGAACTAATAAGAACAATCAGCCAAGTTGTTAGATACAGATCAATATACAGAAACCAAATGCATTCTCAAACGGCAGTACTGAATGATTGACCAAGTGATTTTAAAAAAGATAACATTTACAACATTATCCTAAGCTGTAAGGTTATCAGTAGTACAGCTACAAAAAATATGACACCTTCATGGAAAAAACTAAAAACTTTTCTCTAAGACATAGCAGAAGATGTAAATAAATGTTGAAACATACCACATTCCTGGATGAGAAGACACTATTCCAATGGTTTTAATTCTCCCCAAACAATTTATAAACTCAGTGCAATTCCAATAAAGTCTCACTCATCAACAATAACATTCTCATAAAATTTTTCATGGAACTCGAATTCATATGAAACAGTAAAGGGCTAAGAACAGTAAAAAATGTTTTGAAGAGTGGTAGTGTCAGTGATAAAAATGCAAGCAGAAGCAATGGGAGCTGAGCAAGGAGAAGGGAGGTACAAGAGGTATAAAGACAATCTACAGCTATAATAACTACAGTGGATGGTGATGTAAGGAGTGGCATAGGATTGACAAATAATGTGACAGAATAATCTAGAAACTGGCTCACAAATATCTGGTGACTTAAATGATAAAGATAGTATTATAAATTATGGGTGAAAGGATGGATTCTTTGGTAAGTGATGTAGCTACAATGGACTATTTATATGGAAAAAAGATGCAGTTAAATCCCTACC
This sequence comes from Phoca vitulina, assembly GCF_004348235.1. Taxonomy (NCBI): domain Eukaryota; kingdom Metazoa; phylum Chordata; class Mammalia; order Carnivora; family Phocidae; genus Phoca; species Phoca vitulina. The sequence goes on from NW_022589734.1 coordinate 6,899,534, forward strand.
CTTTACTATACAGGAAAACAAATTCCTGGTGGGTTAAAGACCTATCGTGAAAAACAAACTATAAGCATTTTAGAAGTAAACCCAAGATGTCTGTTATTTTTAGTACTTTTCTATATGCTTAGCATATTTTATAGTTAAAAATTATTGAAGAGAAAAATAAGTGAACCAGATGTTCAGGGAATTATGCTATTTTGGGGGCGAGGGGTTTTCAGAAAATCTAAGTTGCAAAATATTTGTGATAACCATAAAATAGGCATTTTCCAATTTCCCATGGTTAAAATGGCACCAAAGGCCAAACACCAATATACTAGGCGCTAAAGAATATTGCTTGGCTTCACTAACTCCTTATAAAAATGAGGAAAATAAAACCTACTTTGTATGGTTGTGTCTTTTATGTCTTTTGTGATCTTTCATGACAAGGGGACAGGAACCCAACTCAAATTTGCCTCAGTGAAGTAGGAAGCTTGGCTCAAGGGAAATCCAGGGACAATAATAAGAAACATGTGCAGTGCCAGGCACTAGGCTAAGGGCTTCATGTTCATCCACCCATTTATTCCTCACAACCACCCTAGTGACGTGGGTTCTATTACTAGTCTCACTTTGCAGATGAGCAAACATGCAGGGAGGTAAACAGAGCACAAGAGAAGCAACTCTGTCTTTGTGTTCATGGTTAAGAAAGCACTTTGCAAACAGAGACGCCTAATACACAGATTTCTAGCATGTTTGTTAGAGGTGTGCAAGGTGAGAACTTCTGTTCCACATTTCCTATGAAATCTCCAGGGTCTGAATGGCTCACTAACACTTTGGAATGTTTGGGGAAACCCAAGGAAGGGCTACGCTCTTAATCTGTAATCTGTGATATGGAGCAAAAATAGGGACCGCATGTGTAGAAGGAAGAACCCGGGGGAAAGGGCCAGCTGGCTTCTGGGTTATGCTGAACACCTTAAGAACTTACTCTACCATTAGGGAGGCTTCTGTGAATTTTTGAGCAGGGGCCAATGCAAGAAAAACAACCTTATGGCATTTCAAGTGAATGTGTACCAGAAATGTAACATGGGAAAGCTCAAAGGCTGGGAGACCAGTTAGAACACTGCTCTCTGTGTTAGTACAACCACTAGATAAAGTTAGATTAAATTAGAAGCATAGGCTTGTGGCCATACAAAAACCAGAAGAGATGGATGAGAAACGCATTGTCACAGAGAAATCAGTAACACCTGATGACTGAACGGATGGGAACTTTAAAGATAACTGAAGTTTCAGTTTGGATGACTGAGAGAATGATGTCATTGGAAAGAAAGGGAAAGTTACAGTAAATAACAGATTTTAGGGGAAAAAACAGAATTCAATTTTAGACCTGTTGGATTCGAGATGATGGATAAGAAACTGTATCAGTTAGGATTCTTAGTTGGAAGGAACCAAAACCCACTCTGATTTAAGCAGCAAAGGAACTCTGTAAAGGAGCTTGGGTAGTTTGCAGAATCTTCAGGGACTCTGTAGAATCGGGCTCAAAGCTACCCACCCAGGAACAATACCCCATACCGAGTCACCCCCCAGCACTGCCTCTGAGCCTTGGACACTGCAACGTGCACTTCAGATTGCCTGACACTGGGTTCTGCTTCCCTCAGCCTCTGGGCTACTGCATCAGTCAGCAGTGCTGCTAGGCTGTTCAGTCCCTGCTTCCCTATATCACAAGCGCCTGATGTACAGGACAGGTGCAGCAGATTGGCACAGACCTCACACCATGGCTGGCTGCAAGGTTGGCTGGAAGAATAGTGTCTGGCTTTCTAGTGGGATGCAGCCTCTGTCCCCCACCAAAGCTCATTAGCTGTTGGAAGTCTTCCAAAGTAGGAAAGGGGTCATATGCTAAGCGGCCCAAAGAGCATTCAACACATCCCAATCAGGGGCTTAGAAAGTTTGGATTGGAGCTCAGGGCAGAGGCTGGGGTTGGCATTGTAGCTCTGAAAAGGGATGTTTCCCAAAATAGGGGGTCTGGGGCATGATGGGGAGAGATCATGGCTGAGAACTGAAATTTGGAGAAAATGGTATTTAGGTGACTGGGAGAGTGAAAGAAGGGGGATGGGACAAGTTAGGCAAGAGAGAGTGTGTCTGCGGAGTGGCACAGTGTAAGTGTGAGAAAGGGTCATAAATCCTGGGAAAATATCAATATCTTTGGACTTAAGAGTTCAGCATTGGCTATCCCAGGTATTCAAAACAGTTCCAGAGAAGTAGCAAGCTAGTGGTGAAGAAGGAAGGAAGCAGGTGTGGTTAGATCATTTATAAGCATTATAGAGAACATACACTATACAATTGCAGGCAGTGTGATTTGTGCTGTAAAATTATTTATATGCTCCATTACTGGTCCCTTATGGAGAGCCCAGCTCTAGAGTGTTGTTTAGCAATTAGCTTTATGCATTTTCCTAAATACTTAATGTTTTTTGGCCAGGGCCTGGGGAGTGAGGGGCAAGCTTTAACAATATTTGAAATCTCTGGTTAAGTATAGAAGTTCTGCATTAGTTTCTGTTGATGTCTGCTTGACAGTAGATTGCAATCATGGCACATTAGAGTTTGGTTTACAGGTGAGACACCTGACATGTGGATGGGCAGATGAACTTTTTCAGTGCCCCCAGAAGCAGGTCAAGAAACTAGTTCTCTTGAATTCTAGGTGAGTCAGAGATTTCTTTTGAATTTAGTCAACAGGAGGCAATTAGTTGTGTTCTCTGGAATGGGCCAGAAAGGAGGTGAACATATTTAAATCCCTAGGGGTTTTCTGTTGTGCAGATGTGTAGGATTTGGCTGGGTTGAGGTTCCATCAGGCCATGAAGGCCAGAGTGTGGCAGAGAGCATTCAGCCTGAATGGGTATGGTCAGCTCCCAGTTGGGAACAAATTCCTCCATTTTCTGCAGTAAAAACTCAGCCTGTAGCAGCATTAAAATGTAGTCAGAAGAGACTACTGCTTAATGATCAGTACAGTCCTCCACCAAATGGATAGTTTGGCAGTTGGTGTCTGTTTTAAGAGGGCCTCACACAGGACCTTGGCTAAATTCTAAGTTTTGAGAAGTATTAAAAGGAGGTAAAGTGGTGGAAGCAGGGTTCTCAGAGTAGCTGGGAGAGGCAGGGGGTCAGGTTGGGAGGTTGTGTCAGGCACAGAGCTGTCTGAGTAATTGATTGAGTCATCCTGAAGGCTTATTTGTTGAAGTTTTGGGAAGCACGTTTCCTGATAAACATAAATCGTGTATTGTTATGAATAGCTGTTAATGGCTACCTGATTCCCCCCACCCCCAGGTGAAAGTGATCTTTCTCCCTTTTAAGATTCTAAATTAATCTCTCTCTGTTTCATATGGATCTTACGGGTTTCCACTAAAGCCATTACATATCTTATCACATCAGGGAGCACTTTATTAACTGGGAAGCACCAGATAAATACTAGTTATTTATATGTGTAGTATATAAGGATGTCAAAATAGAAGCGTCTCAATTGCTGAAATTCCAAAGACCTAGGTGCCAATCAAGCACGCATTTCGGAAGTGAGGCATGAGAAAAATCCATGTGGACTTGGCCAAGGAGATTTCTGAAAATCACTTTGTCACTGTTCACCCATCACTCACCTTCTAGGCTATGTAGGTAGAAGCTGAGAATTTAGGAAAAGAGGTTATAAATAAGGAAGCAGTATTTTCCTTCCCTGAAGCTACACAAGAGAAGCATCAAGAGAAGGCAAGAGTAGCTGATCTTTGTTTCCTGGAGTATGTAGGACCCAGACATTGAAGGTGAAGTGTGTCCTGGACTCCACCTGCCTGGTTAGGAAATGAAGAAAGATGACTCATTTGGATATGAACATCATTCACAGAGATGCTGGGCCAAAGGTGACTGCTTTGCTTGGAAAGTAATAGTGCGGGGTGCCAGTCTAGGGGTAGTTCTGTCATTCCACCCAAGAACTACCTGTAGGGGTGAGGATGACCCCAGAAGAAGGTTAGGGTTAGCAGATCCTGAGGCTGGGTGAACAATCACAAGTTGCCAGGCAGTGCCCATATACAGGAGGTTAAAGTTGGAGGATTCCCCTGGGGGTACGTGTTCCTTCTATCCCAGGCAAGTAAAATCTCTCTTATTCCTCGCTTCTCCTCCCTCCCCATCTCTCCCTACCTCCCTGACCTGGAAGAACCACAGACAATTTGGTGAGTGTGGGAGGGACAGAAGAATTGGCTGGCAAATAAAGGAGGTGACTATTTCTGCTGCTCCTTACCCATTTCCTCTGTGAAGCAAGACTGAGTTGGAGGGAAGGAGAGAATAGAGTATGGTGTTGTGTGATTTGACACCGAACTAGGTATCTGAATTACTGAAATGAGACTGTCCCTATAAACAAAATCCTTTTGTTGTTTGAGAGGGCCTGGAGAAATGATGAGTCCTGCAGGTGATTTCACCCAGGGCCCAGGAAAACACCAACCCACAGTTGAATTGGAGCTGTAATTGAAGGAATAGTGGGAAGGAGGAGTAAAGTTTTATGAATGAACCCTGGAAGTCCCACTTGCTCAAGAAATGGCTTCAAAAGGGTCCTTGAGGACAGGGAATATGTCAAATTCATCTTCACCCCTGTAGTGCTAAGAATGTATGATTCTTGAATGGTATAGATCTCCTCATTGAAACCTGGGGCTTTGCCTAAAGAAGCAAAGTTCTCACACTTGTGGAGTACACATCAGAACTGCCTGCAGGACTTGGTAAAACACAGATTGCTGGGCCCCACAGCAAGCGTTGCTGATTCTGTAGGTCTGCTGGGGTTTGAGGGAGGTAGTCTTGTCATGCACGAGTTCCCAGCTGATACCCATGCTGCTGGTCAGAGGACCACACTTGAAACCATTGGCCTAAAATAAATGGTTAAAGGAGGGCAGGGCTATTCGTTACCTACTTTATTCATTCACTTGTTCATGAAATATAAGGACCTATTGTGTGCTCTGTGCAGGTCCTGGTTGGGCCTGGGACCATGAATTTGCCCTGTGAAGCTGTGGCATTTCCACCAGGCAGGAGGAATGAACAAGCTGAGATCAGAGAAACATTCCTCTTTCACATCAATCTCACACGATGGTTTTGGTTTCCTTGTTTGGCCTACTTCTAGTTGGAATTGAAGCCCTGCTTCATATTTAATAGAGGCTTTTGTTCTCCCTTCACACAATATATTGATTCTTATAATTGGGCCTTTTTGCTTTTCCCAAACTACGTTACCCACATTAACAGCTAGCTTAAAATGCCATTATAAAACCATACGGGTCTTAGTGGAAGAGAAAAAAGGAAATGAACTTCTCAGAGCTCCATCTCTTCCAGTAAGGCATTCCATGGATGGGGAAATCTAGCTGTGCTTGCTTTTCTGATTCGCACTGGCTACAATCCCCCAGAGCTTTCTAGTTGTCAGGCCAGCTGCTTATTCAGCATTGCCCTGCAGATCTGGCATGCTGCAATGTGGTAAGGGCAGGGGTCCCCTACTTTCTTATTCCATTCTTTACTAATGAGACCTCTGTCCTGTGAGTCTGTGCAAATATACATTTGTGTACCATCCTGGGCCTTGGCCTGTTGCATTGGAAAGTTAAGAGGGCTATGATTTCTACAAACCTGTAGAAATTCCCAGGTTGGCTACTCAGATCTCACTCAAGTGACTCTCTCTATTTAATATCCTTGGGCTGACTTGGCCAAGGGTTAATTTGCTTATTCCAGTGCCCCCAAGTTGTGATTTCGACATTTTCATTAGTATCAGAGAGGTTTATAATATATGTTAACTACTTTGATTTGAGGGCTCTCTCCTCCATTTTTTACTACTGGTAGGCAAGTGTCATGAGGAGAGAGAAGAAAACATCAAAGGTCTGTGGAAGGACAAAGCCTCACAAACCTAGTCTGACTGACAGACTAGGTTTTCAGGTGCTGACGCACCACTGGACAGAATCAAGACCTGTAGGTGTGCTTCGGTTGAACTCAATTCAGCCCATGTTTACTGATGGCTTACCGAGGGTAAGCCATTAATGGCATGCCTTGATGGGGCTGCAAGATGTGGATTTCATGATGAAAATATCACAATCTTTGCCTTCTAGGTGCTCAAGGAGGGTGGCGGTGGTTACTTTTATGTGTATAAATTTTGCTGGGCCATGGTGCTTAGATACACAGTCAAACATTATCTGTCATGGTCCTGTGAAGGTGTATTTTGGAGGAGATTAACATTTAACTTGGTGGACTCTTAGGTAAAGAAGACTGCCCTCCATAATGGGCATTATGGCTGTTGCATTGGAATTGCATAATGTGGGTGCACATCATTCAATCATTTGAGGTTCTAGATAGTTCCAAAGACTGACTTGCCCCCAACAAGAAGGAATTCTAGAGCAGATGGCCTTTGGACTTTACCTGTAGCATTGGCTCTTCCCTGGGTTTCCAGCATGCTGACCTACCCTGCAGATTTTGGACTTGCTAGCCCCCATAACCTCGTGAGCCAATTCTTTAAAATAAATATTTTTTCTGTATATATTCATCCTATCTGTTCTGTTTCTCTGGAAAACCCTTACTAATACAGAGGTTAAGACACAGATTTGCACAAACACACCAAGTAGGTTGCATCATTGGGAATACAATGTGGGATTTGTTGAGAAGAACCATGAAGTGTGGGTGGAAGGCCCACCATGATGTGAATGGGGAGAGAATCCCTAGCAGACACCTGAGCAAAGAGGAAGATCTCTTCAGGGAATAGCAGAGTTGTTGCCTGGAAGACTGTCCATGAAGGAGGGCAGTGGGAGATACAGGTGCAAATGTAATTGAGACAAAGAGTGGAGGATGATAAAGAGTTTAGATTTTATTCTGTATGTTATAAGTATGAAAAGGAGAAAGAGAGAGAGGACAGCTTTCTATTTGGGAAGAGCATTCCAGTAGCATTTGGTGTGATTTATACTAAATGGTAGGAGAGGACAATTGAAGAAGAATTAGAAACTGAGGGAACAGACATAATCTAGTTAGCTAAGAAAGCAGAAGAGAAGTCAGGAAGCCCAGATTGTGTAGGACCATCTTCCTGAGAAAGAGGGGAAACCCAGGAATACACAAAGGAGAGAGAAAGGAAAGGCACAAAGAAAGGCACACAGGTTGAGAGAGAAGGCTTACAGTAGACTTTGAGGAAGTTTTGTGTTTCAGGGGTCAGGGACCATTTCATCCTTTGGACATAGTGGCAGAGTCAATGTTAAGATTTCATAGTTTCTCTCTGATGAGTTTATCCTGAGCAGATTTTTCCAGGAATAGAACCTAACTGCCCAGATCTAACTCAGCAATGCTGCTGATGCTGTGTTATCAAAACTATGGATTTGTGTGTATGTGTATGTTCTGTGTCCTCAGAAGAGCCAACAGGCACTGTGGAGTGGAAATTTTGACCTTACAGTTTTTCCATAGCAGTTTCTCCTACCAAGCATAAGTAGAAGTTGCCAGCATGAAGGCATAGTCCTGGTGTGCAGTAAGCATCTAGTAAGTATCTGGTGAACAAAGAAACATGTATGAATGGCTCTCAGAGCTGATCAGAGGATTCAGAAGTTAAACTGAGTGTTATATTTTCAAATGCTGAAAGCTAAGTGCACACATATTGCATTTGTATGCACAGATACACACATGCAGAGACATACACATGCACACACACACACGATTTGGTGTCTGCCATTTTGAATGCTCTAGCTCTGGTTCTTGAGAGAGAGGTTGAGGAAATATTTCAACAACATAGAAAGAATGAGGTTACTGTTGCTCACATGAGAGACTCTCCATCCTGGATACACGTTGGAATTACCTCAGGAGCTTTAAAAAGTACTGAAGCCTAGGTTCTGATTTATTTGGAACAAAGTCTGCACGGAGAATTGGGATTTTTAAAAGCTCCTTAGGGGATTCTAATGTGCAGCTCAAGTTGAGAACCATTGCTTATGCCTCTGCTGTCCAGTTTGGTAGCCACCAGTCACATGTGGCTATTCGATATTTGGCCAATTGGAATTGAGACTTGCTCCAAGTACAAAATACACACCAAATTCGGAAGATTTTGAAGATGGTATGAAAATAAGACTGTAAAATAATATCAATAATTTTTATATTGACTGTGGCAGGCAGAATAATGTTCCCCCACTTGCACCCCTCCCCCAAGGTGTCGAGTCCTAATCCCCAGAACGTGAGAATATGTTATGTTACATGCAAGGGGATTAAGATTGTTGATGGAATTAAGCTTGCTAATGATCTAACCTTAAATAGATTATCCTGAATCATCCAGGTGATCCCAAAGTAATCACAAGGGTCCTTAAATGTGAAAGAGGGAAGCCAAAGAGTCAGTGTCAGAAAGACTTGACCAGCCATTGCTTTGAAAATAGAAGAGGAGCAACTAGCCAAGTAATGTGAGCAACCTCTGTAAGATCCAAAAGGCAAGGAAACAGATCCCTCCCTAGAGACTCCAGAAAGAGACACAGCCTTGTCAACACCTTAATTTTTGCCCAGTGAGACCCATTTCAGATTTCTGATCTCCAGATAATAAATCTGTCTTGTTTTAGTCCACTAAATTTGTGGTAATTTGTTATAGCTGCAATAGAAAACAAATCTATTGACTTATATATTCTTTCAGATTGGATTGAATAAGATATGTTAATAAAGTTATTTTCACCTGTCTCTTTTTACTTGTTTTTAATGTAGCTACTAGAAAATATACAATTATGTATGTGGCTTGCGGTATACTTTTATTGGACAGTGCTGCTCTAGACCCTCTCAACCTTTGGATGATATGGTGATAAGACTTCTATCTACCTCCAGTAGATACGACACTAGTCATCATGGGAAGAGCACTAACCTCTATGGAGATTTCTGGGCTAACTAAAAATAGTTTATCTTCTCAGGACCTTCTAGTTTGCTGGTCAGAGGAGGAGAAATTGTGTTTCTTGCCTGGACTATCCAGTGAATAAGTAAGTGGCTATGGGTCATTTTGAGTGACCCCACATTTGTAGAAACTATAAAACTGGCCCAATCAAATAAATTATTAGAGTTTTTTGAGAGAAGTGAACAGAACTCAGTATGCCCATTCACCATCAGAATATGATTCTCTGAGTTCCCTCAACAACAGTGCAACTATGGTAGGAAGGTGGTGTGGACAAGATCTGCCAACCTACCAAGACCATCACAGGCTAGACCCTTGAGGGATGAGTTTGCTCTTTGTAAAGTGTCTTTTTGGTTGCAGATAATAACGTTCATGTTTAGGTGGTTAAGATGGTTAGGAAATCTATAAGAGGAAAAGTCAACTTACAGTGTTTGGAGGGGAGAGAATTGGAGTAAAATCGAGTAAAATTGAAGGTTAATTCCTTAGCATCCTTTCTTGGCAAGAGAAAATCAAAGAGAGGCAGAATAGAGAGACCTCTTGAGGGGCCACAACAGGATAGGAACTACCTTACTGCATTAGGGCATATGGGTCATTACCCTCAAGCACACCAATGAATACTTCGAAAGAAAAATGGGAGAAGTTGACACATGGAAAAAAAGAGCCTCAAAATATATGTCTGTTTTTTTTTTTTTTTGCCATAAAATCATGCTATCTTCCAAAGACATAAACCTAGAGTATTTCAGAGAAACAGTGAACTTTCAAAATTAATGTTAATGATTCTGGATTTGAAGTACAGGGAGGACTTGGAGAGTCTGATAACATTTGGAGCCAATTTGTGAGTCAAAGGACTTTTGTTCAACATAAAAATGCCTAAAACAATTCCCAACAATGTGCAGTGTTCAATGAGCACCCCAGTGTGTGTGTGAGGAACTTGGATGGTAGACACCAACTTTGCAAAGTTCAGTCCGGGGGGAGGGGGCACTTAAAATGACTGCTGAGACACTGCAGTTGGATAGAATCCAGGAAAAGAGAAGAAACCTCTTTATTTCCAATTTGAGTATTTTCCCCCCTTGAGCTCTGATCACACTGTGTGAAACAATGAAGCGGGATGAGAGTGTTTCTGCATTTTCTTCATGGCCTCATGCCAGCATCTAACACGCTTAATGCTACTTTATATTTCTGGCCAGCTCTTATAATCCACTCACGATAGATTTTTGAACTGCCTCAAGCACCAGCACTGACAAACTTGTGCTCTACGGGTAATAAAAGCAAGAAGGTTACTGGGACTATCTTCTTAGGAGCTCTTTTAATGAGCAGTCACCACACCAGTTGCAGGAAATATTGTGATGATCTTACCACTGTAAAGACACTTTCTCCTGTGCAGTTGAAGTAATCTGCAATAATTGAACTGTTTCTCTCCTAGAGACTTCTGCCCACATTTCTCCTTATTAATTTTGTATAAAATCACAGTGATGGAACCAGGAAGGTATCCTCTGTGCTTTGATCCCCCAAGCTCCAAGATTCCATCCAATCCTAAAAACCCTTCATAGTCAGATGGTGAGATTGAATGCTTTCCACTTTTTTATTAAAATATGTATTATTTTTATGTTTTCCCTTCCTTGTAGCTAATGGGCCAATGCTTCTCATAAAGCCCATCTTTCCAGGGTCAGCTTCCCAATGGAGTCAAGCCATCAGATTTTCTTTTGCCCTTCTACACCTTTCTTTTCTTTTTTTTTTTTATTAAATTTTTTTATTGTTATGTTAATCCCCATACATTACATCATTAGTTT